>NW_026652290.1:75165584-75180284 GCF_009828535.3 Hylobates moloch | reverse complement strand
AGCCCGCATCGCCAAGTCAATCCTAAGCCAAAAGAACAAAGCTGGGGGCATCACGCTACCTGACTTCAAACTATACTACAAGGCTACAGTAGCCAAAACAGCATGGTACTGGTACCACAACAGAGACATAGATCAAGAGAACAGAACAGAGCCCTCAGAAATAATGCGGCATATCTACAACTATCTGATCTTTGACAAACCTGACAAAAACAAGAAATGGGGCAAGGATTCCCTATTTAATAAATGGTGCTGGGAAAACTGGCTAGCCATATGTAGAAAGCTGAAACTGGATCCCTTCCTTACGCCTTATACAAAAATTAATTCAAGATGGATTAAAGACTTACATGTTAGACCTAAAACCATAAAAACCCTAGAAGAAAGCCTAGGCAATACCATTCAGGACATAGGCGTGGGAAAGGACGTCATGTCTAAAACACCAAAAGCAATGGCAACAAAAGCCAAAATTGACAAATGGGATCTCAAATTTAAACTAAAGAGCTTCTGCACAGCAAAAGAAACTACCATCAGAGTGAACAGGCAACCTACAGAATGGGAGAAAATTTTTGCAACCTACTCATCTGACAAAGGGCTAATATCCAGAATCTACAATGAGCTCAAACAAATTTACAAGAAAAAAACAAACAATCCCATCAAAAAGTGGGAGAAGGACATGAACAGACACTTCTCAAAAGAAGACATTTATGCAGCCAAAAAACACATGAAAAAATGCTCATCATCACTGGCCATCAGAGAAATGCAAATCAAAACCACCATGAGATACCATCTTACACCAGTTAGAATGGCCATCATTAAAAAGTCAGGAAACAACAGGTGCTGGAGAGGATGTGGAGAAAATAGGAACACTTTTACACTGTTGGTGGGACTGGAAACTAGTTCAACCATTGTGGAAGTCAGTGTGGCGATTCCTCAGGGATCTCGAACTAGAAATACCATTTGACCCAGCCATCCCGTTACTAGGTATATACCCAAAGGATTATAAATCACGCTGCTATAAAGACACATGCACACGTATGTTTGTTGCGGCACTATTCACAATAACAAAGACTTGGAACCAACCCAAACGTCCAACAACGATAGACTGGATTAAGAAAATGTGGCACATATACACCATGGAATACTATGCGGCCATAAAAAATGATGAATTCATGTCCTTTGTAGGGACATGGATGAAACTGGAAAACATCATTCTCAGTAAACTATCGCAAAGACAAAAAACCAAACACCGCATGTTCTCACTCATAGGTGGGAATTGAACAATGAGAACACATGGACACAGGAAGGGGAACATCACACCCAGGGGACTGTTGTGGGTTGTGGGGGAGTGGGGAGGGACAGCATTAGGAGATATACCTAATGCTAAATGACGAGTTAATGGGTGCAGCAAACCAACACGGCACATAGATACATATGTAACAAACCTGCACATTGTGCACATGTACTCTAAAACCTAAAGTATAATAATAAAAAAAAGAAAAAGAAAAAAAATAAATATTATGTAATTTGTTATCGTTAAGAAAGGATATTTGGGGTGTGTGTCTACAGTTATTAACACCTTGCTTACATGTTTTATAAACATTTCTAAGTATTAAAATATACATATTCTTCAATCCAACCACAAAACAACCTCAAGAAGTAGGACAAGTATTTTTAACTGCAACTCATAGATGTAAAGGTTAGTGACTCT
Organism: Hylobates moloch; assembly: GCF_009828535.3. NCBI lineage: Eukaryota > Metazoa > Chordata > Mammalia > Primates > Hylobatidae > Hylobates > Hylobates moloch. Next base: position 75,178,579 of record NW_026652290.1, on the reverse strand, counting down.
GCCAAGATTTTCAGTTCGTGGTAAATCTGAAATTGAAATGAAGTCTTTTGACTCCTGGGAGATAGGTTTTTACATTAATCTACATTTTTGTTCAACAATTAAACTTCATATATATCTCGTAGGTAATTTTTCTAGACTTTAGGACAGGTAAGAGTATGCATATGGAAATAGAAGGACGGCAAAAGTAAAGTATGGAAAAATATTCAAATGATAAATCATAGAGGAAGTTAGAGGAAAAACAATCCAGGTTAGTAGCTGCGGGAAATTTCAGGCTCAGCTGGTCCTTTCATAATCAGGGAGAGGAAGTCATACTCATAAGAACTATAAGATATACCACTGCCCAACTTCAGGCCAACACACAGAAGGGTGAGACTTCTCTCTTCAACCTAAATGTGGCCCGTGTGTTCAGGCCAGCTCCTCTGCCTAACCTGAATATCATCCTCCTCTGTTTTCTCATAATAAGAACTCCGGGGAAAGCTATCATATCAACCATGTGGTGAATCCCTACTTCTTTTTTCTTATGCCTATCCCAGCTGTTACGTGAGAAATTAACTGAAAAAGAACAAACACAGATGTCCCTGTCTCTTCAGCAGGGAGTCAGACAGGCATATAAGCTGAGCACTGATCAGCACAAAAACTATTATGCGATTGCTCAGACTTTTCTGTAATTATTATAGAATTATGAGATTTTGGAGTTGGCCTAAAGACAGTAAGGGCAGGAGAAAATAGAAAAGTATTTCAGTAGTTGAGGTATCTAAAGAGAGATGTTTTTAGAGAAAAGATCATCTTTCTCTTGCCCTTTACTGGTAAGACGGACAGGAGGGGAGAGAGAGAAAGCACAACTTTTATGTCTTTAAGAAATTTTCTATATTTCAGTAGACAAGAAAACTGAAAATGATAAAGAAGACACTTTATGGTTTCTAGATTATATTAATTCAGGACCCAAAGAAAAGATACTTTGTATTATTTCAAGAACTGTAACAGAGAAGTGAGAAGGTGGACAAAGACTTTTTTAAAAAAACTTTTATACACAGAAGGAGTCATGCCTCCTTATGTGATGTTGGTATATTCATTACATTTAGTAGAGATAAAGAATTATCCTCCTAGTAATTAATAGAAAATGCCAGAGGAGAAGTTTTCTGGGGGTGGTAATGTTCTAGCCAGTACACTTATTTATATCACAGTTTAATAAAACATTTCAACTTTAAGTTTAACAAACCAATTTTAGAAATGAAATCATGAATCATATAATTTCTGTTAGTGGAGTAACTTTTGCATTGGACATTATGGGCCTAGTAAGTTGTCAGATATATGGTAGGATTAGAGGATAAAAGGAGGAAACAAAATTATTGATACCTAATATGTATACATCTATATTATTAAACGCTTTGTTACTGCCTTTAGAAGAGAAGAAATAAAGGTCTCTGTAGTCTTGGTGAGGAATCTAGAGACATTGCCAAATGAATATTGAACATAAGAGGAAACATACACTTTCTAACTTAGGGTAGTCTTCCTGCATTCTCCGTCTATATCTTATCCACGTTTTAAGATCAAACTCAAATTCTGTCTCCTTTGTAAAATGTCTCTTCTTATCCAGTCTCAACTGCTCTCTAACCTTCATCATCCAAACGAGTCTGTCTAGTTAGTGTTTGTCTGGATCCCTCATTTGGCAATCAGTCATATCCTACACTACGACGTGACTTGCTTTTTCTTGAAAATGTTTTAAACCTCCCCTTTCCAGGGAGACCATAGCTTTTTAAGAGCAGAAATAATTTCTTCTATTATTTTTTGTTCAATAAACACTCATTGATTTTTTATTTGGGAAAAAAAACAGAAAATGAGATCTAGCATATCAACAATGTAGTCAATTATTCACCGACAGCTCAGAGAGGAGAAAAATTGGTATAGACAGAAGCATTTGGGAAATCTTCAAGGAACAGATAGAACTTGAACTGGGCCCTGAAAGGTAGAATAACTTGGGGAGCAAGTACATGTTAGCTGAGGCATTTGAAGTAAACTACCTACCATGCAATTTCAACGTAGCAGGGACTTATATACTACTGCCTAAACAAAGAGTCTGTCTCCCAAGATGAACCTATGAATTACTGTTAGATGGTTCAATATGACTTTAAAGATGAGATTTTGGGGCTGCAGTGAGTTGCTAGTGAGGTCATGAATATTATCATGAGCACTAAGTCTAAGATATAGAATTAATTTAATGTAATAAGTTCCACTTTTCCCTTTCCCCATCTTTTTTTTTTTTTTTTTTTTTTTTTGGCTTTTCCGGAGACTCGTAATTGTGGTTGAAACAAAACCACATTTTTTCCGTAAAAAAATAAAAAATAAAAATATGAAGAGATAGAAACAGCAAGAGTGATGCTAAATTGAACCAAGATTGGTCAGAGTGCTAAACACCATCTTTTTTTTTTTTTTTTTTGGTGGGGCGGGGAGATGGAGTCTCGCTCTGTCGCCAGGCTGGAGTGTGCAGTGATGCAGGGGTGCAGTCCCGGCTCACTGCAACCTCTGCCTCCTGGGTTCAAGTGATTCTCCTGCCTCAGCCTCCCAAGTGGCTGGAACTACAGGCATGCCCCACCATGCCCAGCTAATTTTTTTGTATTTTTAGTAGAGGCGTGGTTTCACACTATTGACCAGGATGGTCTCGATCTCTTGACCTCATGATCCACCCACCTTGGCCTCCCAAAGTGCTGGGATAACAGGCGTGAGCCACTGCGCCTGGCCTAAATACCATCTTTAATTCACAGTGCAGGGTTGTACTACATTGAAGATTTGGGATTTTTGATTGAAAATATACATATCTTTAATCATAAGTGATTAATAATGAAATACGATTTTAAAAAAATCCTGTGTTAAATTGCAGCAAGATCCTAGCAAGAAATGCATGGCACCCTCAGCTGGGATTTTTGAGACACTCTGAATACATTCCTTTTTCTACCATCTTTGCCCTAAAGTACACCTCCCTCCCTTTGCCCAATGCCTGATATTAGCAGGTAAAAAAGATACTGTAGTCTAACAGGCCTAGACAATTCTCTAAACTGCCTAAGCTCAGGACCCATTTAGGCAAGAAAAGGTGTTTAGCTTTGTCAGGAGTTTGTAATATCCCCAGCACATCCCATTTATGAGAGAATTGAAATCTTGGCCCATACTATAAAAGTTCCCACAGGTTCTTTTATCCTTTATTCAAGAAGTATTATCTGGGGGAATTGAACAAACTTATATTGATATTATTTTTAATCGACAAATTATAATAGGCTGTATGTTTCATGAAAGTACCATCCAGAGGTGAGACAAATGTTAATAGGTAGGATTAAGGGAATCAAAAAGCAACTTAGAAGATCGAGGGACTAGCAACTGTGGGAAGTTCTGCACCTCTACAAAGAGTCTGGCTTTCCAGGACAGCCTTTTCCCTTATTCAATCCCGATTTCATCCAGCCCCATCTTCCTCCACAGCGCCTGAAACTAAGGTCAGTGTATAGCAGGTATTGAGATGCAGCCTTTTTCTTCCCATTTCTAACTCCTCATCTCTTAGCTCTTAGTTGACGCATCTTTTTTCAAACTAGTTTGATTCCCCCAATAATAAGGTTTAACAGAATTTTCTACCTCTCATATTGCAAAATTACTGCATTATACTATTGACTGTTATCACACCAAGATGGTAGTATTAATTAATCAATACTTATAATAGGAAGATGAGGTATACAGAAACTGCTCAAGGGCACCCAGCTAATATATAATAGTACAGGTGTTCAGTGACTACCTTTTGTCTATAAAGGAAAGCCCTCACTCTTTTCATTAAAAAAGCCGCACAACCCATCCCATTCCCTATCATGTTTCCCCTTGACCTCTAGCCACTTTCTTTATAAATTGCTGTAGACTGAATTGTGTTCCCCAAAATTCATATGTTGAAGCCCTAAGCCCCAATGTAATGGTATTTGGACATGGGGCCTTTGAGAGGTAATGACAGTTAGATGGGGCCCTCATGATGGTGTCACAGGATCCTTGAGGTGTCACATTTCCAGCTGGAAACCTCTGTGGCCAGTGTGCCTTTGCCTGAGTTATGGTCAGCCTGCTGGACTTGTTCCACCCATTTAGCCCAGCAGGCTGCGCTCAACTCACATTACTGGCTCAAATCCCATGCCTGCCAAGGGTGAGCCAGGCACAGAACAGTGAGGGGTGTTTGAGCAAGTGCAGGGTCTGGCCACTGTGCACAGCCAGGTATGCCACCTGCAGCAGGGTGGGCAGCTTCAGGCACCAACTCCATACAAGGCTGTGGCTGGACCAGGGATGCTGCAAGCAGCTTCAACTGCAGGCACTAGGGAACACGATGGTGCCTGGAAGCCTGGAAACACCAGGAAACACAGAGCCCCAAAGAGGGCATAACAGCCCTGGCTCAGGGAGCCCCTAAGTCTGGACTCCCCAAAGAGCAACAGTTCTCTCCTTATAGCTCACAAGGTGGCAAGCAGGGGACATGTTTCAGCACTATTTGTGTTACAGCTCTTTCAATATCGCCATTCGGTGGGTTTGGGTTCTTGTCCCACATCCAGGAAGAATGAGGTACATGGACAACTGGAGGGTAGCAAGGTGGAGAGGAACTTTGTTGACCGCCAGAACAGCTCTCAGGAGACCTAAAGTGGGTAGCTCCTTTCCACAGGTACGTTGTCCCAGTGAGTATCCAGCACTCAGCAGAGAGGAGACCTGTGGTGGGTAGCTCCTTTCTGCTGGCAGGTCATCCCGATGAGCTGAGGAAATCCTATGTGGGTGGCTCCTTTCCATAGCTGGTAGCCCTGACATCTGTGTAAGTCTGGCTGAGTCCAGGGGTTTTTGTTTGTTTCTTTTGAGAAGGAGTCTCGCTCTGTCACCCAAGCTGGAGCACAGTGGTGCATTCTTGGCTCACTGCAACTTCTGCCTCCCAGGTTCAAGCAATTCTCCCTGCCTCAGTCTCCCAAGTAGCTGGGATTACAGGCACCCAGCACTGCACCTGGCTAATTTTTGTATTTTTAGTAGAGACGGGTTTTTGCCATGTTGGCCAGGCTAATCTCAAACTCCAGAACTCAGGTGATCTGCCCACCTTGGCCTCCCAAAGTACTGAGATTACAGGCATGAGCCACTACACAGGCCTGAGTCCAGGGATTTTATGGGCTCAGAAGGGAAGAAGTGCATGCTGATTGGTTCACGGGCAGCCATGGGCAGGCCTGGAAAAAGCATCATCCCATAGGCTGAATGGTCATCAATGAAGTTCTCGCTGAATGAGAAGGTCAACCAGAACTGGCACCCAGGCCCCCAGGCTTCAGACCATTTCTGACCAAAGTAGAGTTTCAACAGGGACCGTACCTTCCCGTCCTGTCTGCCTCCCACATCGAGGGTTGCCTGCAGGCCCATGCCAAGCCTCCCTCAGTGCCTCCGAACCAACACAACAACCCGCATCCCAAAATCTGGCCAAAGTCCAGAGAGGACCAAGACGGCAAGGGACTGGCGTGTCAGTGCCATCCTGAGTGCATGCACACCCAGCCGGGTTTCGACAGCATCCAGGATCAGCTGCAAGTTTGCTCTGCACCAGAGAGGACACAGGGTGTTGGGAGGAGGCCTGGGAGAAGGAGTAAACACTTCCAAGCCTGAGGGAGGAAGGGAGTGCTTCCCACTGAGAGAGCACACAGAGATGCCTGGGTCTGGAACCTCAGTTGGGCAGCTGCAGCTGTGCCCATGAGTACAGGCCTCCTGCCCCACCAACTCCCTAGGGGGCATGGCTCCCACCTGTGCCCAACCCTGCAAACTCCAGGGAGCCTGCTGCCCCAGCAGGACCTCCCCTGCTGAAGCTGGCATCCCTGCAGGCTGCTCCAGATGGGCCGCTGCAACCATCATTGGGATTAATGGCTTTACAAAAGGAAGAAAAGAAAGATTGCTAGCTCCAGCATGCAAGAACATTGCAAAAGGTGCCACCTGCAAGCCAGGAAGACCCTCACTAAAAGGGGAATCAGCTGGCACATGGATCTTTGACTTCCTAGCCTCCATAAAATAAATTTTTGTTGCTCATGTTCTCAGCATATGGTGTTTCGTTATAACAACGTGACCTAAGACCAATGTGGTATGCCTTGCTACAAAAAAAAAAAAAAAAAAAAAAAAAAACAACTATCCACCTTTCTCCGAATGTGAAAGTGATTAAAACATGATACCTTTGCTTAGTTTTCCTCTGCTTTCAGTGTTCTCTAACCACCTGCACTTCTTCCATGCAACCTCCCTACATTCACCATGAACAAGCAGGCACACATTTTATGCCTGGTAATACTCTAAATTGCTTTTCAAAACTCAGCTCTCTACTCCCTATAAGCCCTTCCTCAAACATTTTAGGTAGAAGAAATCCTTTCCTTAGCACTATTCAAGGAGCTTTATTAGGGAGATAGATACTCTATTTCTCCAGGGATTTAGACCGATTCATCTTAGCTTATCGGCATCTAGCATGTTTTCTAGCAATCTAGAAAGTTTCCAACATTTATTACATTAATGAGATAATGAATGAAAGAAGGAAAGAATGTAAATGCTTAAGTCAACCAGAAACTGAACAAATAAACTTGTATTTCTAGAGTATACTATTTGAAATAGTCAACCCTTGATGAATAAATTTCTGTTTAAGACTGAAATTGGACCTTATATTCCATTTGTGTTAGCCTGCTGCTATTTCATGGCACTGTGTATATATCAGATTTTAAAAACAAACATTTCAAAATATTTCCCAACTTTTACTTTTGTGTGCATTACAATGTGTTTATTTTTCTAAGAATACTTTCAGAAATGTGATATCTCAAATAACAATGAAACTTCTGCAATAACATGCCCACAAAATCAAGAATTTCATTATGTCACACCTAATCAGTGCTTCACAAATGAGGACTTTCTACATTAGAATCTCTTACGATTACTAACAAAATTTAGATAACTGGAATTCACCGCAGACCTCCTACATCAGATCTTTGGGGAAAAAGCTCAGAAATTTTCACTTTAATACATTCATCAGTGAATTTCCACAAACACTTATGTTTTCTTGGATGTCAGCACAGATTGCTTTCTTACCTCCTTTAGGTTTTTATTGACAGCAAATATATCTCAAAGATATCTTCTCTGATCACTCTGTTTGAAACTGTAACCTCCCTATCTCAATATTTTATGTTTTTATCCCCCTTCATTACCTTATTTTTGTCCCTAAAATTGATCACTCTCTGAAACTCTCTGTATATTGCTCATTTATTGCTTTGTCTGCCCTCTTCCAACCTACTTCTTGGCAACTAGAATATAAACTATGAGAACAGGTATTTTTAAGACTATGTTTTGCTCACCGTTGTATGTCCATTACCTAGTAAAGTCCTTGACCATTATAGTGTTCAATAAATATTGTTAAATAAATGAATCACTCCATCAAGTGTTTTTGAGTTCACATACTACAATATTAACATTTGTTTACCTCCTTTTTCCCATCAAACAGAGATCTCAACTCTACCTCTCCCAAAAAAAGAAAAAAAAGCAGTGTATAATTTGGATCTGTAGATAAACATTTCTTTGAAATATGTCTTGTGTTCTTCACACTACAACCTAGCAGAAAGCTTTTGCTCTCTCTCTTTATCGTCACCAGCTTTGCGTATTTCTCTGATGTCAAACTCTAAGGTCAAAGATGCGGGGAGGATAAAATTAAAAGAGAAAAATCAAGAAGTGTCAACCTTAATGGTAGCAATAAATAATGTTTGAAAAGCTTCCTAAGAATAGATGACAGAGTCTGTGTAGGAGTATGTAAATGATATGCAAATCAGAAACTAATTTTAATGCAAATGCATATGTGGTCTTCCTAACTATTTCATGCACCTGGATAGAATCCCTAGGAAAACTCTAGTGGAGAGAAATGTGCTCTCAGCAATGTTTTAATGACTGGGTGGATTGGAGAGCAGAGGGTACCACACCTGGCATGCATTAGAGGACCTGCTAGTTAGCTGCTAAAAACAACCTCATATATGTAATATTGCTTTGCAGCTTGGTTGAGCTACCAATTTGAATTGCACACACCCTAGCGTACCTGCGCTATAAATGGGTATAACATTGCTTTGCCTCAGCCTAGTAGACAGTGTTTATTAGCTAACACATTGTTTAAAGCAGACATGTAGAGAAATTTTTGGAGCAAAGGTACTGCTAAATATAAATTATCGCAACTCAGTGCTATGGTCATATTTCATTATGAAATATTTCACTATGTCTCACAGGGTAATTTGCATCCTACGAGTAATATGAATTTTATAAAATGGAGAAAAACTGTTGTAAAAATAACATTTAAGGTAAAATAAGTTTTCCACTGTTGTTCTGAGAGCTTAAATATCACCAAAATTGACAGAAGAAGAAAAAAAGGCCAAAGGAAATGTCTCAGTTCAAAGACCATATATGGGAAACAGAGACCAAGTACTATTTTGTCTTATGACAGCACTGCATAATTTCCCTGTTCATTATGGAGAATGAAAGAGTATTGTATTAGGTCACACTTTTTTTTTTTTTTTTTTTGAGACAAAGTTTCGCTCTTTCTCCTCTGCCCTCTGGGTCCAAGTGATTCTCCTGCCTCAGCCTCCCAAGTAGCTGAGCCTATAGGCTTCCACCACCACACCTGGCTCATTTTTGTATTTTTAGTAGAGACAGGGTTTCACCATGTTGGCCAGGCTGGTCTCGAACTCCTGGTCTCAGGTAATCCACCTGCCTCGGCCTCCCAAAGTGTTAGGATTACAGGCATGAGCCACTGCACTCGGCCATATTAGACCATTCTTAAATTACTATAAAGAAATACCTGAGACTGGGTGATTTATTTATTTTTTAAAGAGTTTTCACTGGCTCACAGTTCTACAGATCGTACAAGAAACATAGTGGCCTCTAGAGAAGCAGAGGCCTCAGGAAGCTTCTAATCATGGTGGAAGGCAAAAGGGAAGCAGGCTCATCACATGGTGAAAGCAGGAACAAGAAGTGGGTCAGGGAAGTGCTGCACGCTTTTAAACAACCAGGTCTTGAGAAAACACACTATAATGAGGACAGCATCAAGGCGATGGTGCTAAATCATTCATGAAGGATCCACCCTCATGGTTCAATCACCTCTCACCAGTTTCCACCTCCAACAGTAAGAATTACATTTTAACATGAGATTTGGGTGGGGCAAATATCCAAACTATATCAATAATCATGAAAAATTATCACCATACATTTCTACAGCCTTTTATTATTATCAGTGCTCTTCAGACTATTGTCTCCACTGACTGTTGTGACAACTAGATATGGCTCCATTATGACCCCTATTTTTTTTTTTGAAGTATTTTAAAAAGTAAACCAAACTTTTTGTTTCTGGCACCATGACTGACAGTGTGCTCTAAAGGGCCTTCCTGCATCAATACACCATGTATTGTACAGAATACATGTTTTATGGTATCACTGTTCTAACAGAAGTAACTCTTAACATCTCTTATTTTCATATGGGAGATGCGGGATTTTTCTGAGAGCCAACTACAATACCGTTGATGTGATCAGGATAATGAGCTTTGAGCTAATTGTGTGTTAGGGCAGTTATCTGTACTGTTTCAGGTCAAGGGAGATGGTTAATTGGACCCAGTTTCTAGGTAGAATCTTCGGGCTTCCAGCAGACACAGAAGCTGAAGCAAATATAACTTCGTGCTACTCCAAGTGTGGTCTGAGGACCGAGAGCATAGGCATTATCTGTGAGCAGGTTAGAAACCCAGACTCTTAGGTCCCAACCCAGAACTACTGAATTATAATCTAGATTTCGGTAAATTCTTCAGGTGGTTCTTATGGATATTATAGTTGGAAAAAAATTGTTGTAAAGAGAAATATTTCTTAATATAGGCCCAACCGACAGCAAACGTAAAGCAATGAGCTCAGAGTTACAAACTACAAGGCACTCAAAATAAGAACTATATGGTAATTCTATTTTTTATTTATGAACCTCCATGCTGTTTGCCATAATGGCAGCACCAATCTACATTCCCATCCACACTGTATAAGTTCCTTTTCTCCATACCCTCACCAATATTTGTCATCTCTTGACTCTTTGATAAAAGCCATCTTAATGAGTGTAAGGTTATATCTTAAAGTAATTTTGATTTGCATTTCCTTAGTGATTAATGATGCTGAGCATCTTCTCATAAAACTGTTGACCATTTTTATTTCTTCTTTAGAGAAATGCCTGTCCAGGACCTTTACTCATTTTTAAATCAGGTTATTTGCTTTTCTACTATTGAGTTGTATAAGTTGTTTGTGTATTTTGGATATAAATCCCTTATCAGTTATATGGTTTGCAAACTTTTTTTTACCAATCTGTAAGCTGCCATTTCTTTTTGATAATTGTTTCTTTAGCTGTGCAGAAGCATTTTTAGTTTGAGGTAGTCTCATTTGTTTTTGCTTTTGTAGTCTGAGCTTTTCTTGTGATATCCAAAAATCATTACCAAGGCCAATGCCAAGGGGCTTTCCCCCTGTGTTTTCTCCTAGGGGTTTTTGTGTCCTATGAATCCCTCTTTTGGGCATAAACCTATTGGAAATAAGATTACCATCCCATAAAGATATCTTCACTTCCACATTCACTGTATCACTATTCATAGCTTCCAAGACATGGAAACAATCAAAGTGTCCAGCAACAGATGAATGGGTATGTGTGTATACACACGTACACACACACACACATATATATAGGAATATTATTCAGCCATAAAAAGGGAGAGCCTGCCATTTGCCACAACTTGATCAGCCTAGAAAACATTATGCTAAGTGAGATAAACCAGACACAAAGGAAAATATTTCATGATCTCGCTTATATATGTGCTCTGAAAGAAAAAAAACAGTCAAATACACAGAAACAGAGAAAACAGTGGTTACCAGGAGTGGGGTGGGGCGATGTAACTTAAAGGTTATAAAGTAGCAGATATATAGGCTGAATAAGTCTAGAGATCTAATGTACAACATGAAGACTATAGTTGACAAACTTGTACTGTATTTGGGATTCCTGCTAAAAAAGTAGAATTTAGCTGCTTGCTTAAAAAGAAAAATCAAAATGACTACGCGCTATCATAGATATGTTAATTTTCTTCACTATGGTAACCATTTTACTATCTATATGTAGTAACATCATACTGTATACTTTAAATATACACAATAAAGTTTCTTTTCAAAATAAAAATATAATTGTTGAAAGAAAAAGAAAAATCACAGCAGATTAGACATAGCTAAAGATAAAATAAATGAGCTGGAATACATATGTGAATAAATTATCCAGAATGTAGCACTAAGGAAAAGATGATAAATTCCAAAATGAGCCTAAGAGATATATAAGACAGACTGAACCTATTAGCTCATATACTTGGAATGCTGGAAGGAGATATTAGAAGTAATATTTTTAAAAAGTAATGGCTTAAGTTACACAGCACCAATCAAAAGTAATAAATTCACTTGTCTTCATAAAACCTGCCTAAATTGAAATTAAACGTCAGAAGACCCACAAGACAAAAAAATCTTCTAAAAAGTCAGAGAAAAAAGAGATCACCTAAGAAAGAAAAACAAATAGAATGACAGCAGAGTTCCCAACAGCAAAAGTGAAAGAAAAGTAATTTAATAATAGTGGCCAACTTAGATTGTGAAGCCAGCAAAACTACTTTCAAAAGAAAGGACAAAATTTAAAGCTTACAGAAAAAATTAACCTTAGAGTGTTCAGTGGACTGGAAAACAAACTGTCACTATGCTTTTACAGATTCAATGTGTGCTTTCATCTCTGACCATGTTCCTTGTTTTGTTTTATTTTTTAACTTTTATTGTAAGTTCACGGGCACATGTGCAGGTTTGTCACATAGGTAAACGTGTGTCATGGGGGTTTGTCGTACAGATCATTTCATCACCCAGGTAGGTATTAAGCTTAGTATCCATTAGTTATTTTTGGCTTGCATACCTAAACTTAATTTCTTTGTAGAGGGGTGAGAGGGTCATTTCCTGTCAATCATATTTCTTATTGATCTTATTCCTCATTATAGGAAGCTTATTCTTAAGAGTCAGTGCATATTTTCACGATCCAGTCACCTGCCCTAATCACATGATTTTTGTGTGACCCAAACCATTGACTGCTTACATCCAAATATGCCTAATTCCCAATGAGTATTTGACTGACGAACTTCCATCCTATGGCCCCAGTAACATGTGCATATGGTTTTCTTTCTATAGGAATTGAGAGCTGGCTATATTTTGGGCATTTCATAGCCCTTCCATTTACTTTCTCATTTAATGAATACCATGGTATGCTGAACAGAACACCAGGATGTCATTGCCAGAGAAGTCTGTTCTAGCGTTCATTTCAAATTTCTAGGCAAGGGATCTAAATAATTTAGTCTCTAATTCTCAAATGCTTTTGCTTCCCACCCTCATCTTGACTCTGCTCCCACCTGAATTCTGATAGATCAGTTTTTTTGCCTCATTCTTATTTTAATCTGCGTTACTTCTGCTGTGTCCCATCAATGAACATTAGTCACCTTTAAAGCACTATCCGGGGCCAGGTGCAGTGGTTCACACCTATAATCCCAGCACTTTGGGATGTTGAGGTGGATGGATCACTTGAGGCCAGGAGTTCGAGACCAGCCTGGCCCACATAGTGAAATCCCTTCTCTATTAAAAATACAAAATTAGCTGGTGTGGTGGTGCACACCTGTAATCCCAGCTACTTGGGAGGCTGAGGTAGGAGAATCCCTTGAGCCCAGCAGGTGGAGGCTGCAGTGAGCCAAGATCGCACCCCTGCACTTCAGCCTGGCAACAGAGTGAGACTATGTCTCAAAAAAACAAAAAAATCACATGCACACACAATGTGTATATATATACATCTATATACACATAGATATATGTCTATAGATATCTATGTATAGATATATATATCTACGTAGATATATACGTATAGATATATATATCTACGTAGATATATA
>NW_026652290.1:74890493-75165184 GCF_009828535.3 Hylobates moloch | reverse complement strand
TATATGTATATATATAATCACAATCCAAATACCAAGGTTTGGAGGCCAGACCAATTATTCAGAAGTCTGAAATGTTCCAGCAATCTCATTCCCAAATATTTCTCTCTCAGAGTCTATGGTTGCCAGAAATGATTAGGATTTTCAAACCTGTCATATGCAGCCCCACAGCAATTCTGCTCTGATATCCACCGCTCTCATCACTTGGGATTTTGTTTCTAATAGGTTTCTGTTTATTTCACCGCCAGGGCTTTTCACCTTCTGCTGTTAATTTTTAGTTCTCTTCTCCCTTGTAAAGGGCAAATACCTTGCACTACCTATCACCAGTTCTGTCAGGGAAGCTCAGAAAGTGAGCATTGTTCCCTGAATGCAGAGACCTTTCCCTGAGATGGAAACCCACCCCTTTCAAGCAAGTATGGCACTCTGCATGTAGGAAAGGAGTAGGTCTGATGTGTTTCACACTGTATTTGGGACCATTGTTTTGACAGCTAGTCACTGCTGCCAAAATGCTGGCCCATTTCTCCAGATTCCTTAACTCATAGTAATTTTTCTTTTAAGAAGCTTCAGTTTTTCTTCAGTTCAATCTCCTTAGGGAAAACCAAGTTTTCCAATTGGATTTGTACATGTTTAAATGCCATATGACAGATGAATTCAAGTTATTTCCCACTGTGCTCTGTGTTTCATGAATATTAATTTATGAGGACTGAACCTCTGTTTCAAAATCCTAGAATGGTCCACAGTAAGTAAGACGCTCTTGGATGCTTGACCATTGCAGGCTGGTTTGCTGAAAGCACAGAGAACTTTACCAGGTAATGGACAGCTCCCTGATTTTGACTTGAATTCTGTCATTATTGTTTGTCCCCCGTGATTTCCAACTCCTTCTCAAAGACACGGAGAGTCCCTGATAATTGAAACATTCCATTTGCCCCTCCCTATGTAGGCTATGAATCATTCTCTCTTTTCAGTGGGCAATTTGCCAGGTGATGTGATTACAATGCATTCGATCCAGTTTAGCTCTGTAGTAAATTTTCTAAGAGCTATTTTCTTTGTATTCCTTGGTAAAATAATGTTCTCTCTTCTTATTTTAATAGGGCATATGGTTTGTGAGAATAAGAATACATTTCTCAGAGCCATTTTTTTGCTGTGTATGGTCATATGACTATATTCTGGCCAGTGGGAGGTGAGCAGAACTGCTTTGTGACATTTTCACAGACTCTTTCTTAAGAATTATTGTACGTTCCCCTTGTCTTCATGTTTTCCACCGCTGGAAACACAGATGACATAACACCAAGTAGGACACAAAGAGAAGAATCTTTGGCCCCAAACACTATATTATGTTATTTAAGCCTTGATGTGCCAACCCAGACTCTTATGTGAAACAGAAATATACTTCTAACCTGTTTTGGCCACTGTTATTTGGGAGGTTTCTTTCCCTCACACACAGCCAAATCCTAATCTCTGATAAGTTGTGTAGAAATGTCCTACTTGATGCTTGAAGCCTAATTTGCCTGATCTTACCAGTTCCACTCCTCGCTTGTCTTCCCATTTTCTCAATCTTTTATGCACAGAGAGCTTTGCTAGGATATAGGTGACTCCTTGATTTTGACTTCAGTTCTCTCACTCAAGTCAAATTATCTCATTTAAAAGGGTAAACTTTAAAAAGAGAGAGAGATTCTGAGAATCGTTCGTTTATGTTCTTGCTTCTTCCCTTCAGTTTGAGAGGTGAGCCAGTTTCCCTAGGCCTCTGATTTCACGCACTGCTCTGCTATAGCTTTCAATTTTTTTTCTCCTCAGCTCATTGATTGCACAAATACTTCTCTAGATACTATCTGACCCCATTAAGTTCTGGATCTTCTGCAGCCGTAAGACACCCTCTGGGGGCACAACTGGACACATCAGGCTATTCAAGACAAAGGGTTTGTGTTCTCCAGCTTGTCCCTTAGTTTTCCCTGTAGAAGGCTTTGTAAAACTCACTTCACTTCACCATTTTACCTAGGACAGATGAAGGAACACAGAAAGGAACTAATTTCTATGGAAAGAATATACTGAAAGCACTCAAATGAATAATATAGGAAAGCGGCAAACTTTTTATCTGTCAAAACATCTTCCCCAACTCACAGGCCAGCCAAACGCTTTTGAGTGGTCGGATGTTATTTCTTTTACCATGCTGAATTGACCTTCTCCAGCCACCTTCCCTGAGATGCTCCTAATTTCTCCCATATGAATGTCTCTTATTTTCAGTGGCATGAATAGACAATAAAAAGGTACACCCTTCCCTCAGTCCTAGAATAGAATGTCCATTATCATTAATGATGATCATAACCTGAGAAAGCAGTCAGTTGGCCTCTTAGCATATGCCTGCATGCTACATAATCAGACTTCCTGGGGATTTGGTCTGCATTTGATAGGACAGGATTAATTCAGCATAAAAATATTCTCTGGCCTATTTGAACTTTAAGTAGAATACAAAATGACCTACTTTGACAATATATTTAACTTTTCTCACAGTTACTATTTTTTCCAACTCCTTGTTCATTATCTTGCCAAAGTGCTTATGTGAAAAGATTCTTAAACTCTTACAGCTACACCTATACTGGAATGTTAATACTTTTTTTTTTTTTTAACACCACCATATAGTCAAGAAAAGCCATGGCAGGAAGTAAGCAGGAAATTAGTATTAGCAAGGGATGAAAAGTGAATCTGAAATGAAGACTTGGAGAAGTAAATCTTCAGAAACTCCATTTGGCAGGGATTTCTGATCTGATAGTATGCCAGTACACTTAATGAAGAAAAAGGCGGTCCAAGGAGAAAAAAAAAAAAAACATAAAATGGATTCAAAAAGATTCAAAATTGATTCAAAAAGAATCAACTTAAACTTTCATAAAAGAAGCATAGTTACTTTGTTAGGTAATCTAAAATAAAAATTTCACCAATTGTGTTTACTCCTGAAGCCTCCCAATCAGAAATATTTTAAACAATCTATGAAAAGAAAAACATCAAACACTTATAATTGTACTGGTATTGCTATGATTCAATGTTGGTGAGTCATCATCATGTGCTTAAACAGTCTTTCACCTCAAAGATGGTTGATCCTATGAAAACCCAAAACTGGTCATTGGTTCATGTACCTTTATTTTCTGTTTTCAACAAAATTATCGACCTTGAAGGAGAAGTTATCTGTATTTCCCTTGTACCGCATATTAAATATAGAGCAGCACTAGACTCATATTTGGTCCTCAATGAATTGTGAATTGGTTAAATATTTAGGATTATATGGCATAGTAATTTTTTTAATATGAGGGTCTAAGTGTTGAACTAATATCACAGATCAATCACAAACAGAGGTCTTATCTATACAACATTAAAATAAGTGTATTAAGGTAAAGTTATTACAACTAATTATTTAGCACCAGTAACAAAATTAATGGGTTAAAAGTTGAATTTTTAAACAATTTTTAAAATTTTTAAGTGTAAGGCTGTGTTTATTCACAACTCTTGATGTCACAACTCCTTCAAAAACTTCTTTTTGGACAAAATGACAAGAAAAATTACAATACCAGCCAACAACCAAAGATGCACAGAAACTTTGAAAAGCATAATTTAGAAAATTACAAGGTAAATTAACTTTAGATATTTTCAGTGACACAAAGTTGAAAGCCTGTGCCTTAAATGAAACCTATTATGATGGAAGCAAACTGGCTTTCATTCACTTACTTTGGCAAGAGAGAACATAAGGAATCAACTCTAAATTGGCATCTCATTACAGGAAGTGCATATACAATTTTTATTTCTTATGGATTAAACCCAGAAAACTAATAGATTGGGATAAAAGGAGAGTAAATCTTTGAATTGGTTGATTTCTTAAGGAGTTATGCAACTAGGTGAGATTCTGAGCAAAGATGGAAGGTGTTATGAAATTCGTAAGATATTTTGTGGTTCTAATCACACAAGTGACAACAGGAGGTGGTCTTTCTAGTTCTAGTCTCAACAGATTTTGGCCATCTTTTCACCAGGCCAAAGGGTTGGCCACAAAATCAGTATCATTCCAGACTTACAGCACTGTCATGAGCCCTGATATTATCATCTTTTTTTTTTGAAGGTTTAGAGTGTCTAAACTTAAATCAGTGTCTATTATTTTGTGTATTTTGTTAAGGGATGAATTTTTGGATCATCCGATGTGACAGTGGCTGCACAGAAGCATGGAAGATTGAAGATGCACACAAAGTAGAAGAGTGATGACTGAACTTTGCAGAATGCCTCCAAGCCATATACAGGAATTACTGAACCCAGGATAAGACAGTATGTCTGGAATCTAGGAGGATATTCCTTGGAGAGTCAAGTGGCTGACCCCCTCAGTTTAGAAGAGCATTGTACTTGGCTAATAGTATTTATTCAAGTGTAACACAGATTGCCAGTAATGGCACAGATACCATCATGACTGGCTAGTAGAAAGTCTAAAGCTACCAAATTTTCTGTTTCACGAGTCAAATAGTTGAGACTCATCATTCGGCTTTGAGAGCTGTGAAAGTATTCTTTAAAACTTCAGACAAGGTTAACAATAAATTTCTGGTCACCTATTCCAATTATATAACCCTCATTGTAGAAACCATTACCCAGATGGTGTGCATAAAAAGTGAATCAATATTTCCTCTGGGCAATTGTCCTGAATAGCCTATCGTGGCTTCATCTTACATGTTCCTAGGGACACGCCTCAATGAGACACTGTCCAAAAAGGGACCCAGGATCTTGGATTTCTGAAGTCTCTGACAATTACCCTGCAGGCACACGGTAAGTTAAAGTGAGGGAAACAGGTGAAGGCTTGACTTCCCTTTAAAAATAACACACCACCGCAGTGTAGGTACCATTTAAGAGTAGTGTGCCAATTATCTCTTCCTTGAGAAAGGCAAATGGCCTGGGTGTAGCCAAGTAACTCCTAAAGCTCTTGTGCTGAACCCCTATTAACTTCAATAGGGAAGTTACCAGGTTCAAGAGGACAAAGAAGAGATTTGGAGCCAGCAAATGAGACATGTGGTTTTATAAGGGGCTTACACAGAGGCAAGGGAGTCCAGTGGCAGTAGGCTACATAGAAAAATCACCTTACATACAGTCCAGTGGTGCAGGCTGGACAAGATAACAGCCAGTCCAGTGAGCACGCCAGTGAACAGTCCAGTGACAGTGGCCACCTTACATAGTCCAGTGGCAACAGGCTGGACAGGATATCTGCCTTACCTATAGTCCAGTGGCAGTGGGTTGGGCAAAATAACCACCTCACCTACAGTCCAGTGGTGGCAGACTGGACAAGAGATCTATCTTACACACACACCAGTGGTGGTGGGCTGCATGAGTTAACCACCTTACTTATAGTCCAGTGGTGACAGGCTGTAGTGAAGGACTGGACAAGATATCCGTCTTACATGCAGTCCGTTGGTGGTGAACTGGACAAGATAATCGCATGGCCCAGTGGTGGCGGGCTGGTCAGGAAAGCCACAACGGCTTGCAAACAGCATTTTCATTTATCACCCTCTACTTATGAACCTCCTCATCATAGTCATCTTTTAACCCAAACTCAGGGCCTCAGTCCCCTGCACAGCTCGTGTTCCACTGGGTTGGCCAGGTTCTTAGATGTTCCTCATACATAAGGAACGAAATTTTAGGTTGGTCATTCCTGATTTCCCTACCTTGGAACACACATTCAGGTGTGTCTGCCATACTCTTATTCTAAGGGTTTGCAGAACTTATTACTCTCAGGTGCGTTTATCATATAGCTCTTAACAAAAGATTTTAGGGTCATTCTCTTGATTTTATCTCATGTTTTCCTGTCAGCATCCTGGATTTAATTTTTGTTTCACCATATATTTCTTTTCTCTCTCTCTCTCTCTCTTTTTTTTTTTTTGGAGACAGACTCTCGCTCTGTTGCTCAGGCTGGAGTGCAGTGGCGTGATCTCGGCTCACTGCAACCTCTGCTGCCCAGGTTCAAACGATTCTCCTGCCTCAGCCTCCTGAGTACCTGGGATTACAGGCAGGAGCCGCCACACCTGGCTAATTTTTGTAGAGAAAGAGTTTTGCCATGTTGGCCAGGCTGGTCTCAAACTGTTGACCTCAAACGATCTGTCCACCTTGGCCTCCCAAAGTGCTGGGATTACAGTCATGAGCCACTATGCCCAGCCTCATCCTATATTCTTAATTTTAACATCTACCATCTGGAATAAGCTGAGAATAAAAAATAAAAATTAAAATTAAAAGAAATAAATAAACACCACAAGTCCTGGCTGTCTTTAACTAGCTGGAGACACCAATTCCTTGCCACCTAGGCCTCTCAATAGGGCAGCTCATAACATGAGCTTTAATATTCTTTCCCTCAATTTTTCTATCTCCCTTCCCTTTTTATTAGAAACAGCACGAAGAAACCAGGCAGTGCCTTCAACACTTCACTTGGGAGTCTAGCTAGATCACCCAGTGTATAAGTCACATTTTCTACGTTCCATGTTACTGCAGGCAGTAAATAGTATTGTCAAGATCCCTACTGCTATATAATAAGGAACACCCTCCTCTCAACCTTTCTCTAGTTTTCAATACCGCACTTCTTTTTTGAGACCTGATGTATCTTCAATGTCCATATTTTTAACAGCGAATTCAAAGCATTTTATGTTTTCACGAACACTCTCTTCAAAGCCCAATATCCAGCCCCAACACCATCTCACATTTTAGATTTTTATATAGCAGCATTCCACTTTCAGGTACTGAAATATGTATTATTTATCTATTTATATTAACAAATTAACCCCCCAAATCAGCAACTTAAAACAATAAACAGTACCTTCCAGATTTTTTGGGTGAGAAATCCGGATGCGGCTTAGCGGACCGCCTCTGCCTCGGGTTGCAATGGCATTGCCGCCTGAGGCTGCAGTCTCCGCGAAGCTCAAGTGGGGAAGGATCCACTTCCAGGCTCACTCGTGTGGCTCTTGGCAGGCCCCACTCCCTCCCTGATTTGCTAGCTGGAGAAACCAATTCCTGGCCACCTGGGCCTCTCAATAGGGCAGCTCATAACATGGCAGCTGTCTTCACTTAAAGTTGAGTGAGAAAAAACCCTCTCTCTCTCTCTCTCTCTCTCTCTCTCAAGACATGTCATAATCTTTTTCTAACCTAACCTGAGAAGTGATATCTTATCACTTTGCTTTATTCTGTTAATTAGGGTCAAGCCACCCTGTCCAGCCCACATTCAATGGGACAGGACTGCACAAGGGCATGAAGACCAGGAGAAGGTATCATTTAGGACAATTTCAGACCAGCCTATCTCAAAGGCAAGTCTGTTTAAAGTAACAAAGACCGTAATGGGTGAAATCACATTTTCCCAGAACAACATACACTCTGATGTGGAACATCAACAAAATCTGAGCTCAGAC
Source organism: Hylobates moloch (assembly GCF_009828535.3). NCBI lineage: Eukaryota > Metazoa > Chordata > Mammalia > Primates > Hylobatidae > Hylobates > Hylobates moloch. The sequence continues at coordinate 75,157,784 of NW_026652290.1, read as the reverse complement.
AGAACATGCGACTCACCTCTCCACTGAATTCCAGAAGACTTGAGGTGAACAGGTGCAAGTGTCCTTGAAAGATACGTGCATAAGCGTGAGGGTCTCAGCTGAGTCTTGTTGAATCTTCAAATTGTGGAAAGCTCCCTCCATAAGTAAAGAAACTTGTTACAGTATCAGTAGAGTAAGTTTTACTGACTTACTTCAGCAAGGAAAAACCGCTACAAAGACAATTCTGAAATTGAGTCATAGTAGCGGAAGTAAATGCATGGTTTTTGTTGCCTATAGCTTAGAGGTCATTAGGAGGGGACTATTTGAAGTAGGATAGTGTCTTTGGATTGACTGATGTGAGGCAAGGCTTTGAGCAAATGAGTATTGGGCAAGTCATAAAACATTCTGCAATTGCTATTGTATAAGTATGAGGGTGTTTGTTCCAGTTTTTAGTGGCCACCATTTAATTTAAGACACATTAATCATATCATTGCCTAATGTAATATACGGGCGTACTTTGGAGATATTGTAGGTTGAGTTCCAGACCACTGAAATAAAGTAAATATGACAATAAAGTGAGCCACACACATTTTTTTGGTGTCTCAATGCATATAAAAGTTATGGTTACACTATAGTGTAGTCTATTAAGTGTGCAATGATATTCTAAAAGAACAATGTACCTTAACAAAAAAAATACTTTGTAGCTAAAAATGCTAGCAGTAGCTAGTTTTTAATTTCATTATTAATTTATTTATTTATTTATTTATTTATTTATTTATTTATTTTGAGAAAGGGCTTGCTGTGTTACCCAGACTGGAGTGCAGTGGCACAATCATGGCTCACTACAGCCTCAACTTCTTGGGCTCAAGCAGTCCTCCCACCTCAGCCTCCCGAAGTGTTGGGAATGCAGGCATGAGCCACTGCCCAGATGGCTTCTCTCTCTCAGCCTTCATAGAACTGAAGAAAGCCTTGCTCTGGCTTACGCTTTGGCTTGAGGAAATGTTGCGGCTGGTTTGATAGTCTACTGAGATCAATAAAACTTTTGCTATGTCAGCACTGAAATTGTTCTACTTTCTTACTATTTGTGTATTCACTGAAGTAGCTCTTTTAATTTCCTTGAAGAACTTCTTGTTTGCATTCAAAATTTGGGTAACTGTTTGGTGCAAGAGGCCTGGCTTTTGGCCTGTTTTGGCTTTCAGCATGCCTTCCTCACAAGTTTAATCACTTTCTAGCTTCTGATTTGAAGAAAAAGAAGTGCACGCTTTCTTTCACTTGAATACTTAGCGGTCATTGCACGGTTATTAATTGGCCTAACTTCAATAATGTTGTGTCTTGGAGAATAGGGAGGCCTGAGAAGAGGGAGATGGAGACGGAATGGCAGTGGAAGCACACACCTTACGTGGGTGCAGTTTGTGGTGCTCCAAAACAATCACCATTGTAACCTCAAAAATCACTGATCGGCCGGGTACGGCGACTCACACCTGTAATCCCAGCACTTTGGGAGGCCGAGGCGGGTGGATTACGAGGTCAGGAGATCAAGACCATCCTGGCTAATATGGTGAAACCCCGTCTCTGCTAAAAATACAAAAAATTAGCCAGGCATGGTGGCAGGTGCCTGTAGTCCCAGCTACTCAGGAGGCTGAGGCAGGAGAATGGTGTGAACCCTGGAGGCAGAGCTTGCAGTGAGCCGAGATTGCGCCACTGCACTCCAGCCTGGGTGACACAGCGAGATTCCATCTCAAAAAACAAAACAAAACAAAACAAAACAAAACAAAAAAAATCACTGATCACGGACCACCATAACAGATATAATAATAATAATAATAACAACAACATTTGAAATGGTGTGAGAATTACAAAAACGTGAAACAGAGGCATGAAGTGAATGCATGTTCTGGAAAAAAATGGTGCTGATAGGTGCCCAATGCAGAGTTACTGCAAACCTTCAAATTCCAAAAAAAAAAAAAACAAAAACAAACAAAAAAATGCAGTATCTGCAAAATGCAATAGAGCAAAGCACAATAAGACAAGCTATGCTTGTATTGCATATTTAGTCCAAATATGTTATCTTTATCCTGTGAAATAAATATGGAAATGTGACCAGAGAGCTCATTGCCTAATATATAAATTCAAATATCGAAATGGCCAGTAGTATATTTTAAGATTTTTTAGACTATGGAGCCAGAAGCCAGTGTTTAAATCTAGCACTGTCACTCCCGAAATATGTGAAACTGATTCAGTTGCTTTAACCTCTCTATGCCTCAGTTGTATATTTTAAATCAGAGTTAAAAATAGCGAATATACCATAGAGTGGTTTGAGGATTAAATGAGTTAATACATATAAATCACTCAGAAGAGTGCCCAGCACATAGTTAACACCAAAATAAATGATAGCTATCATGATTCTTATAGTAATGATAATGTCTTATTGTTCATGTCAAAAAGTCCTATCCACCTATGTCCTTTTCAACTCACTCCCATATATGGTCTACATTAACCAGACTAACAACAAAATATATACTAACAGAAAATAACATCTTTGTACTTATTCTCCATAGGATGTTGGATGGGGAATTTCACTCTAGCATTGGGTATGCCTCGTATAGGATAAATTCATCTTTGGCTTGCCTGGGTTGCTAGTCCTGGCTTTTCTTGGATGAAGCTTCCCAGCATTCAGGGTTAAAATCTATAATACAGCACACCCAATAGCTGTGTCTGCCTCTTTAAGGTTTCATCTTTCTCTTACCTTGGGAGCTCGGGGGCTTTAGTGTGTTTTCGAAAGTCTTTACTTATTAAAAGATGACTTCTATTAATTTGTGGAGAAAATTAGATATTATGACAGCTAATGCCCAAACCTTATAAGCTATACCTCCAGAAACCTGATAAAACATCTCACTTATTTGCCTGTCCTTTCCAATTTTTCATCCTGTAATGCTGTTTCTAGTGCGATATCACAGTCAGTAAATTTTTCACTTCAGGTCTTGGCGAGAAGCCAGGTGGTTTTAAAGTCACTTGCTCAGGCGAAAGAAGAATGGGATATTTCGAGTTGGAGTATCCTGGAGGGCATTGTTGCAATTAGATAGATGTATGACCATGAGTTTTAATTAGAACACTAGGTATACACTCCATATCATTATTCTAAGAAACTGCACTCACAGAGCGAGGGAGCGTAATACTACTGAGTCAATATCCCACAGATCTGTAAGCACAATTTCTAGGTAGGAGCCATCTCAATTCTATTTATTTATACCTTTATTATTTTTAATAGACAAAATCACTCTTGATTAACTCTATAGTACAGTTCTATAATCAAATTAATTTAAAGTCAGTCAGAGGAAGGTAAAGAATGAGCTTTATAAAGATCAATATTAATGTTTCTTTTTTATGTCCTACACCTAGTAATGATGCTATTACCTTGTTCTTCCTAACATAGAACCTATGCTCTTAAAAAAAAAAGGAAACTGTAACAGCTTTCTGTAGACTTCCTTCATATTACGTTTATAAAGTTGAGACAAATATGTTATTTCTCCTCTTTATTTAAAGATTTTAAACCAATCCTTGAAGCAATTAAGTTAATAACTATAAAGACTTATGAGTAAAATGTAATTATAACAAATAACATTAACACAAAATTTCTCCATAATAAAACAACTCCTATGTCTTCATTCATTCATTCATATCAATTTTTCTTGATAATCAACAGCTACTTTTATACTGAATGCCTAGATGGCACTACAAAAGATTCTAAAAATATAAAGGGATATGTAACATGATCTTTAATAGGTAACTTTTAGAGAAAGAAAATATGGACATTTAAAGGATTAATAACAATACAGTAAAGCAAATTTCATCCATCAAACTGGGCTTCTTGGAGAAGTAATGAAGCAATGTTCCTCGTTATGTTCTGTCCCTGTATTTAAAAAGGTTTGCTCGGTCGGGCATGGTGGCATACATCTGTAATCCCAACACTTTGGGAAGCCGAGGCAGGTGGATCACTTGACGTCAGGAGTTCAAGAGTAGCCTGGCCAACATGGTGAAAGCCCTGTCTCTACAAAAAATACAAATATTAGCCAGGGGTGATGACACACACTTGTAGTCCCAGCTACTTGGGAGGCTGAGACAGGAGAATTGCTTGAGCCCGGGAGGCAGAGAGGTTGCAGTGAGCCAAGATCATGCCACTGCACTCCAGCCTGGGTGACACAGCTAGAATCCATCTCAAAACACACACACACACACACACACACACACACACACACACACAAAACGGTTTGCTCAATGCATTGCCACTCTGACTTCTGAAGCAGAGCTACGGAGATTCAACATCAGCACATCTGTTGGGCATCTGAGGCAGAATTTATAGAGATTCTTGTTGAATATGTATTATCTTAATTTTAAAAGCTAGGGTCCTTCAAAACCCCACTAGAAAAATCATCTGAGATCTTCTGCCAATTTTGACCCCAAACGATTTTAACACCCATTCCTCTTCCATAACCTCAACCATTTCCATCTCCTTGCCGTAAGAAATATTCGGAAATTTGGTTAAACCCTGAAAACATTGCTTTCCTTTGCAACTATTTGGAATGAAAACCACTGCTTATTAATAATAGTAGTGGTCATTCATTGAAAACTTTTTTTAAAAGCCTTGCTGTCTTAGGCAATACAGGCTGCTATAACAAAATACTACAGGCTTGCTGACTTATAAACAACAGAAATGTATTTCTCACCATTCTGGAGGCTGGTAAGTCCAAGATTAATCCACCAGCAGATTCAGCATCTGGTAAGAGCCAGCTCCCTCATAGATAGCTGTCTTCTCGCTGTAACCTCGCATGGTAGAAAGGACAACGGGCGGTTTTCTGGGGGACTTTTTTACAAGGGCACTATAGGGAAAAGCTGTTTTCTCCTACTGTCATCTCTAGTACTCACAATACACTTCTGATCACAAAAGGAGAATTTCTCCCCCACTGATCAATTCTCCAGCTGGGCATCCTATAATTCAATTAAATTCTGACACTAACTAGAGTTGGAACAGAACAAACAGATTAAGGACTCAGTTCCACAAGACTGCCTCCAATTTCAGATACTAGGTTACCTGTGCTTCTGACCAAGGGGCTATTTGTTGGAGGTTCCTACAACCTTCTTCTCAGCTTCAATCATTTGCTAGAGCAGTTTTCACATAACTCAGAAAGGCACTTATCTTACATTTGCTGGTTTATCATAAAGGATATTACAAAAGACACAAATGAACAGCTAGATAGAAGAGGTGCATAGGGCAAGGTATGTAGGTATTGTGTATGCAGGATTGATTAAATCATTGGCCATTGATAACCAACTTTACCTTCAGCCACTCCTCCCCTCTTCAAAGGTCAGGGAGTGGAACTAAAAGCTTCAATCCTCTAATCATATATGTAGTTACTCTAGGGCTAGTTACTCTAGCCTTCTCTGCCATCAGTAATCTCATTAGCATAAAAAAAGACATTTATCACTTCCAGACTCCAAGGATTTTAGGAGTTGTGTGCTAGAAAATAGGGCAGTGACGAAATATATATTTCTTATTTATGTCACAAGCACTAATGTCATTCATGAGGGTTCTATCCTCATGACAAAAATCCTCCCAAAGGACCATCCTCCTTTCGGAGCTAAGAGTTACTATCACCTTGGGGGTTAGTTTTTAAACATATGAATTGAGGATGAAGCTTGCCAAGCAAGGTAAAATACAAATATTATATCTTTTTACTTTAGTTAATCCTCACAATAACCTATAAGGTAGAAACTATTATTTCAAATCATAGCTAAATGAAAATAAAACAAGAGGTTAAATAGTTTGCATCAAATCATAAAGCTACAAAGTGGCAGAGCTAGGATTCAGTCAAGATTGCCTACAAAACCTTCCTCTTTAACTTTTTAAAATAATTTCAGAATTACATAAAAGTTGACAAAATTACATAATTAAATTTTAGATACCCTTCACCTAAATTACCCACATGTTAGTGTTACTGAAATGCTAGGGGTTCAGTCTAGGTCCTATAGCTCACTGCACAAAAAGCCAATCACTGAGACAATGAGTATTGCCAGGGTAGAAGGCTTGAATCAGGTGCTGCAGTCCAGCAGAAAGGGAGATCAGTCTCACATCTGTGTCCCTGATTAACTAAAATTGGAGGATTTATATAGCGGGGAGGAAACATAAAACAGAAGTTAGGGAGGGGTAAAGAAGCAATCATAATGAATGAGGGATCTCATTGTCTGGATACAGTAATCTGTTGAGTTTTAATTCCTTTCCTGAAGGTTAGTTTCCTGAGGAAGGAACTCAGGTAAGACCAATGTAATTTTCAAGTTTTTGTTGTTGTTGTTTTTTGTTTTTTGTTTGTTTGTTTGTTTTGAGATGGAGTCTTGCTCTGTCACCCAGGCTGGAGTGCAGTTATGTAATCTAGGCTCACTGCAACCTCCGCCTCCCAGGCTCAAGTGATTCTTCTGCCTTAGCCTCCCACCTAGCTGGGATTACAAGTGTGCACCCCCACACCCAGCTAATTTTTTGTATTTTTAGTTGAGGTGAGGTTAAATCATGTTGGCCAGGCTGGTCTTGAACTCCTGATCTCCAGTGATCCACCTACCTTGGCCTCCCAAAGTGCTGGGATTACAGGAGTGAGCCACCACACCTAGACTTCAGTTTCAAGTTTTAAGTCTAGGAAAACTTGTTTACTAACAAAAAAAAAAAAACAAAAAGAAACCTATAAACATTATTTCTATAGGATATTTGGGTCATTTTCATTAACATTTTATTACAATTGCTTTATCATTTTTTCTCTCTCCTTCTCCATCTCCCTCTCTCATTTGAATTCTTTGAGAGTAAGTTTCAGGTATGATGGGCTTTTAATCTTACATACATTCTTGTTTATTTCCTTAAAATAAAGACTATTGTTTTTCATCCACAATAATATCCTTTATAATAGGAGGAAAGTCAGAATTATGTGTTGCATTCAGTGTCTTGTCTGTTTATTTTCCTTAATCTGGAACTATTTCTGAGTCTTTTTTTGTATTTCATGATATTGACATTTTCAATATCATTGAAACATTCCCTGAAGATTCCAAGGAAGTTTTTTGTTCAATTTTTTTTTTTTTTTTTTTTTTGAGAGAGAGAGAGAGTCTCGCTCTGTCGGCCAGGCTGGAGTGCAATGGCACGATCTTGACTCACTGCAACTTCCATCTCTCGGGCTCAAGCAATTCTCCTGCCTCAGCCTCCCAAGTAGCTGGGGTTACAGGCATGTGCCACCACACCTGGCTAATTTTTGTATTTTTAGTAGAGATGGGGTTTCACCATGTTGGCCAGGAAGGTCTCGAACTCCCGACCTCGGGTAATCCACCTGCCTCAGCTTTTCAAAGTCCTGGGATTACAGGCGTGAGCCACCGCATCTGGCCTAATTGTTTAGAATGTACCTCCATTTGGGTTTCTTTTATAGAAAACCTTACTCCTAACTACAACATCTGCTATATGCTCACTCCATCATCTTACATAATACAGCTGTTTTTCCAAAGGCTAACAGTGACACATTAGTAGAATAATTATTCAATTTTTGCATTCTTTTTTTTAAAGACGGTTCCGAAAGTATAATAGCTGCAGTTTCCACAAACTTATATCTGTCCCTGCTCCAAATATTTCATGTTCACATGTTCAATTGGAATATGCTAACTTTCCTCATCACAAAAGATAAGTCAATCTTGCCAACATTCACTGCTACCCTAGGTGTCTCTCATATACAGTTGGTAACTAAATCTTATCCGTATTACTTATAAGAGTTTCTAGAATGTCTAACTTGCTTTGTCTCTAATATTGCTGTAGTCTCCCAGTCTCTCATTCCTGTCCTTTAGCAAGTCTACCTTGCTCTCACCTTCCAATTTTGTCACCTCCATCATCCATTTTCCTTCCTCTCTTCTTTTCCCATTACAGTGACTTGTATTGCATAACTAGATTGCTTAAAATGAGTCAGTTGCCTGAAATATACCGATTAGGATAAAGACTACGCTTTTTTTTTTTTTTTTTTTTTGAGACAAAGTCTCACTGTTGTTGCCCAGGCTGGAGTGCAATGGCGCAATCTCAGCTCACTGCAACCTCCACCTCCTGGGTTCAAGCGATTCTCTTGCCTCGGCCTCCTGAGTAGCTGGGATTACAGGCACACGCCATCATGCCTGGCTAACTTTTGTACTTTTAGTAGAAACAGGTTTTCACCACATTGGTCAGGCTGGTCTCGAACTCCTGACCTCAGGTGATCTGCCCACCTCAGCCTCCAAACGTGCTGGGATTATAGGCGTAAGCCATTGCACCTGGCCAAGACTATACTTTCCTACACACAAAGCCTCTGTGATCTAGTTTAGTGCCAGCCTCTCCATAGTCATTTCCTACTCCTTCAACATTGTTTACCCGATCTAATGTTCTCTGCCTGTATCTTATTTATTCAAAACCATCAATATTCCAAATATCCTATCATTCCAAAATACTCATGAAATGGACCAGGCAATGTTATAACCCCGAGTCTCTGCACATGCTGTTTGTTTTCTTGGGCTAGAAAGCTTTATCCCACTATCTCCATCTGATGAATTTCTATCCATCCTTTGAAAATCTCAGGTTAGCTCTTTTATGAGGCATTCACCAGAATCCCCTGGTGGAATGGTTAATTCTCAACTTTATTTTTCTACAACTTTATGTATTTTTACCTTGATTTTCAGACATTTTTATGCTTTTGGAACTTACATATTTACCTTTGTAAATATTACCTCTGTCACCCCCACTGGACTGTGAACACTTTGAGAGCATGGACTGTGTCTTAATTAGTCAATATTACTGTTGGTTGAACAGTTGCATGTAGCAAATGAGTCACAGACATCTGCTGAATTAATATATTAATAAATCTTGTTCTATAGATCTCACATCTTTCCCCATTATAATGGAATCAGCTTTGACTAGTCGGAAGGATTTGAAAGATGTGTCAGTCCAAGTTCACAGCAGGAAAAAAAGAAAAATAACCACAATGGTTTAGGGGAGAGAACTTATCAAAGGAACCACCCACAGAGGTGTGGAGAGGGTTCAGGGGACCAATAAGAGATGTTATATCACTCAGTCTCTAGCAACAAAAGGAGGAAATAATGTTACCAGACCCCAAAAAGAGCTAGAGGCATAGAGAAGGGACTAGAAGCAAAGCAATAGATAAGAAGAGACCAACCCACTGCCAGAAGCTCATCAGGAAAGCAGACAGAGCAGGAACCGAATACCCTGCCTTCTTTTCTTTCATGCTCCTATCTCCTGCTGGAATCTCTCAGTGGCTGAACCCATTGAAAAGCCAGCCGTCAGTGGACTCTGGATGATACTTCCCCTGGAGTCAGTCTTCTGGGGCAAGGAGCAGGGCATTAGAAAAGCTAAAATGTCAAGCAGGATGTGGTTAGAAACTAACAATAAGGAATAGGCTGGGTGGGCCAGGCGCGGTGGCTCACGCCTGTAATCCCAGCACTTTGGGAGGCAGAGGCGGGCAGATTGCGAGGTCAGGAGATCGAGACCATCCTGGCTAACACAGTGAAACCCCGTCTCTACTAAAAATACAAAAAATTAGCCGGGCGTGGTGGCGGCGCCTGTAGTCCCAGCTACTCGGGAGGCTGAGGCAGGAGAATGGCCTGAACCTGGGAGGTGGAGCTTGCAGTGACCCGAGATTATGCCACTGCACTCCAGCCTGGGTGACAGAGCGAGACTCCGTCTCAAAAAAAAAAAAAAAAAAAAGAAAGAAATAGGCTGGGTGTGGTGACTCAGACCTGTAATCCTAGCACTTTGGAAGTCTAAGGCAGGAAGATCTCTTGAGCCCAGGAATTTAAGGCTGCAATGAGCCATGATCATGCCACTGCACTTCTGCCTGAGCAACAGAGGGAGACCCTGTCTCAAATAAATAAAATTAGAAAACTACAATATTTTTATAAAAGCCAACAAAAAAAATTAAAGAAAAAATTTTAAGGCTGAAATAGACCTGAGTAAGGTAATAAAGAATAACCCACAGGACAGATAAGAAAAACCCATGCAGAAGTGAGGGTTAATATTTGTTGTGCTTTATATTATCCAGACACCCAACTAAGCACTTTATATCTTCTCTTTTAATCCTCCTCACAATCCTATATTGTAGGCCTATTATTATTTACCCCTCCCAAAAAATAAAGAAACTTAGAGAAATTAAAATAAGTGATCTCAGATCACGCATAGCTGATAATGCACCTACTAGGCCCACCATTGGCTCCCTGTCAGAAGTCAAGTCACATTTTATGCATGGGCTAGATTACTTTCTCCAAAGCCCTCCTTCTGGATAGGAATTCTAAAGTGGGTCTCAAATAGAGAAGGGTAGGCGATGTATAACCACACTGCCTTATGATTTCCTTACAATGAATTTTAGCCTAATTCTTAAGTTCATTGTAGTCATTGCCTTGTAAATAGAAAAATGAAGAAAAGTTGGTATAGTTAGGGTTTTCTGGCTCACTATTACCATGGCTACTGCTCTTTACTTCCAAATCCTCCACACCAGAACAAAGCAATCTTCCAATATCTTCTATATTTTGTAAAGAAACTTGCCCATATTAGATTTTAAGCACTCCTTTTTTTTTTTTTTTTTTTTTTTTTTTTTTGAGAAGGAGCACTCCTTTTTTTTTTTTTTTGAGAAGGAGTCTCGCTCTGTCGCCCAGGCTGGAGTGCAGTGGTGCAATCTCGGCTCACTGCAAGCTCCGCCTTCTGGGTTCACGCCATTCTCCTGCCTCAGCCTCTCCCAGTAGCTGGGACTACAGGCGCCCGCCACCGCGCCCGGCTAATTTTTTGTATTTTTAGTAGAGACGGAGTTTCACCGTGGTCTCGATCTTCTGACCTCGTGATCCGCCCACCTCGGCCTTCCAAAATGCTGGGATTACAAGCGTGAGTCATCGCGCCCGGCCTAAGCGCTCCTTTTCAATGGCTAATGCTTAATTGTTTGATCTGCAAGCCATTCCACCTCAATTCCTGGGGTCTAAAAATATAATTAATAGAATATTCATTTCAGTAAAATCTTTCCCAAAACAATACAAAGACTCAGAGAGTTGGTTTATAAAGAATTTTACGTGTGTGTACCTAAGGCTTTTTACATAATTACTGAAGATTTTTACTTAATAATTTAAAAGAAAGACTACTACAGTTCAGATAAGAGGGACAAGTACAGCTAAGAGATAGTAAATTAAGACCCAGGGGGAAAGTTTGAAGGAATTGCCATTATGTAGCTTATAAAAGAAAAGTAGCCGAATAAAATTGAAATAAAGGTTTCTAAGAATGTGAAATACAGCTAAAGATAGGTGATAAATTCAGCTTAGCCCTGTGTACAGGTGTGTGTACAACCCAGTTCGGGGCACTCCGGAAGATACAAAAGTGGACCAGCTATCACTCCTGCTTAATTAAGATTGGGTGATATCTTCATAGACAAATACCCAAAAATAGAAGGTTTAATAGATGCTTTGTGTGAAGGACGTTGATTCCACCATGGAGTTAGTTCATCATCATCTCTTTCCTAGATAACTGTGATAACCTTCCACTCTTGGCCCCTCACTAGATAGCATACACAGCAGCTAGAATGATCCTTTAGGACCTAAGTCAGCTCATGTCACTCCTCTACTCAAAGTTCTCCAGTGGGCCCCAGCACAACTTCTTACCATAGTTTACAAGGCCCTCAGTGGTTTGGCCCTTCATTACTTTTCCTGCACTAGCTCCTTCATTCTCTTCCTCACTCGCTGCATTCCAGCCTCCCTTGTCTTCATGCATTTCCTCCTGTTCACCATGTACACTCGGCCTCATGGCATCTGCAGTCACTATGTTTGTTCAGTAAATGAATTCCTGGTTTTCGTTGTAAGGGAATGGGCATTATTTGTTGTTTAAACTATTTTTCAAAGGCAGAACTGTTTAAACCATGCCTTAGAAAATCAGTAAGATTTTTGATAGAAAGAAATAAGAGTGGAAAATGAGAAAAAGTATCTCAGTATTAAATAGTATTGGTTGAAGGAAAGTATGACTTTAAGAATAATGAAAAATTGAGATTGACAGGAGCACAGGATGTCTAAACAACAGCAGTGGAGATAAAATTAGGACAGCAAGGTGTAATGGGATTATGGACGACTTTAAACGTCACATTAGGACACTATTTATCAGTAAAAACTGACTGAATAGTAGCTATTTTTTAGAAAATTTAATTTTTCCAACAGCAGGCAGAAAAATGTTGGAGGAAAGGAAGATGAGATAGAGAGCCATGGCAGTAGTTTAGACAAAAAAAGTTCCAAAAAAGGGAGTTGTAGTAAGAACAAAATGAGATTAGGGACTAAAGGAGGATTACAAGGCAAGGGGTAAGAAAGATAATGCTTTACCCAAAGGATTTGAATGAAAGATCTGATGGGATAATCCAACAAAAATAAACAGCAAATCCTTTTCTGAAGGGGTAGCTCAAGTCTATAGATTGAATTGAAATTTTTCAAGAAAAAATCTAGACACAGACCAATAACTGAAAATTCAGAAAAGCCCATATTGCTGGAACGTATTGGAGAAAATAGGGCAGTGCATGAGATTGGTAACACACAGTTAGAGGGGAGGCAAATGGAGAGTATCCATGGCTGTAGAACCTAAGAGAGGAGGCTTTCAGCATAAAACAATCAATAGAGGTCAGGCACGGTGGCTGATGCCTGTAATCCCAGCACTTTGGGAGGCCAAGGCGGGTGGATCACCTGGGGTCAGGAGTTCAAGACCAGCCTGGCCAGTGTGGTGAAACCCCATCTCTACTAAAAATACAAAAATTAGCCAGGTGTGGTGGCAGATGCCTGTAGTCCAAGCTACTAGGAAGAGTGAGGCAGGAGAATCACTTGAACCCAGAGCGGGTGGAGGTTGCATTGAGCCGAGATCACACCATTGCACTCCAGCCTGGGCAACAAGAGCGAAACTTTGTCTCAAAAAAATAAAAATAAAAATAATCAATAGAGTCAAATGCTGTAGAAGAGTCATTGGAATGATACTAAGGAGCCCCAGGATTTGGCAAGTAGGTTTTCACTGATAAGCATTCATGGAGTAGTTTCTGTAAAGCAGTGAGGTAATGGTAAAAAGAGCCAGCATTGGAGAAGGTATGAGATGGAAGTTCATATCAAAGGAATTGCAAAATAAGAGGCAAGAACGTTTTAAAAAATAGAACACAGTATCTGACACATAATAAGTAGATGTTGAATAAATATTTGTTGAATAAATAACTACTTATTTAATAGAGAGACACTGAAGGTAAAATAGAATCATTTGTAAAATTTAGTAGGATGAAAATACAGCAATATTTTGCTTAGAATAAATCCAAATTCTTTAATGGCCTATCAAGACCTTTTACGACTTGCCTTTTCTCTCCATCCACACTCTTTCTTTCCCCTCCACTCTCTCCCTGCTCCAGCCTTGCTGGCTTTCTTTCAGTTCTTCAAACACACAAACTCTTTCTCTATTTTCATTTTCCCTAGCTTTTTCCTCTACCTCCAATGCTCACTTCCAGAACTTCCTAATGGCCAGCAATTTCCCACAATTTAGATCTCAGTTCAAATGTAATACTCTTGGAAAAGCTTCCTCTAACCTTCTCATGTGAGGGAGTCTCCATCTGGGTCACTCTTTATCACATCTTATCTTTCTCTGTGTGTGTGTGTGTGTGTGTGTGTGTGTGTTTTCTTTTTTTTTAGACATTGTCTCACTCTGTCACCTAGGCTGGAGTGCAGTGGCATGATCTCAGCTCACTGCAACCTCCGCCTCCCGGGTTTAAGCGATTCTTCTGCCTCAGCCTCCTGAGTAGCTGTGATTACAGGCGTGCGCCACCACGCCCAGCTAATATTTTTTTAATTTTAGTGGAGATGGGGGTTTCACCATGTTGGTCAGGCTGGTCTCGAACTCCTGACCTCATGATCTGCACGCCTCGGCCTCCCAATGTGCTGGGATTACAGGCGTGAGCCACCACGCCTGGCCTTCTGTTTTAACTTTTATAGGGCACGAGACACACGTTGAATCATCTTTCTCAGTGTTTGTTTATTGTTTGCCTCCTCCATTCTCCATGAGAACAGCTTCCTCATCTTACTCTTTTACTGATTATTCTCCAGACACCTGGAATCATCTCTAGCACATTAAAAATAAATAAATACCTGAAAACGAATAAATCTTGACGTAGAAAGGAGAAAATGCAGGAGACTACACATGGATAACTTTAGGCATTACTGTACATTCAGTTATGAAACACTTTTTCAAATGAGTCAATTTCATTGATTGCACCCTTGCTTCCACCTTGCTCAGGCCCCCGGCAATTCTGACTCAACCCACTGCAATGCCCCTGCCCTGGATCTTGTCCCACTCCAGTGTATTTTTCCTACTGAAGCCAAAGTGACCTTCCTAAAGGACATATTCAATTATTTCACTATCCCACCTAAAATATACATAAACACATCAGATAGTTTAAGCAGAAATAACTTTATCAAAAATAATTAAACAACAACAGACAATATATTAGGATAGAAGGCTAGAGAATCAGGCTCAGAGACTGTTATCAACAGAAGGAAAATAAATTTCTGAAATTACCACCCAACTGCTCTTGCAGAGACTCTATCTCTGCTATTGCTAGTCACAGGAAAGATCACCAGCCCTGGACACTACAAGCTGCCATGCTAGCCCCTCAGTTTTCTGTCACTGTGTTTTTTGTTTGTTTGTTTGTTTGTTTTTCCCTCCCCGAAACCCAGTCTTGCTCTGTCACTCAGGCTGGAGTGGAGTGGTGCAATCTCAGCCCATTGCAGCTTCTGCCCCTCAGTTCAAGCAATTCCAATGCTGGCTGCTTCTTTCCCACCCTTGCCTGGTTAAATTCCGTTCAGCTTTTTTTTTTTTTTCGACAGAGTCTCGCTCTGCTGTTGCGAGGCTGGAGTACTGTGGCATGATCTCAGCTCACCGCAACCTCCGCCTCCCGGGTTCAAGTGATTCTCCTGCCTCAGCCTCCCAAGTACCTGGGATTACAGGCGCCCGCCACCACGCCTAGCTAATTTTTTTTTTATTTTTATTTTTTGTATTTTTAGTAGAGATGGGGTTTCACCATGTTGGCCAAATGGTCTCCACCTCCTGACCTCGTGACCCACCCGCCTCAGCCTCCCAAAATGTTGGGATTACAGGTGTGAGCTACCACGCCTGGCCTCAAACTAGTCTCTTCTGAATTGATATGTTGGTAGATCTGCCTGGTGAACCTCGCACAGGCATAAACTCTGGACTGCTGGGAGGCAAGGAAAGCACTTTCCTAGCTTAACTTGAAAAATCAATGCTTGAGATGAGATGAAATGTAGTCAAGGTCTACCACATACTTGTATGCTATTACTGCCATAATCACAACGTATCTTAGTTGCTTGATTTTTGGTCTGTCCTATTCATTAACTCCATGAAGTCAGGGTCCATGCCTGTGTCATTCACTGTTTATTTCCTAACAGCTAGCAGAGCACCTGGTGTATAGTAAATGCTAAAAATATTATTTATTGAATGAATGAATGGCTTGTAATTGGAGCTGGAAGATAGTTTCAAACAGCTGTTACAATTATAATGTGGGAATTATAATTGGGAGTCAATTAGAGAAGACTAAAAGAATTGCTGAGTTGCATTTTATATCCTGCCAAGTTAGGGAGAATGCTTTTGTGCTGGAACTAATCACCACTGTTTAGTGAGTTTCTCAAGCAAGGCTAAAAAGTCTGGAAGGAAAAATTTAGGAATCTAAGCCAGTTTGTGGTTAGAAAAGCATTTGTGAGTAGAAGACTAAAGATAGTCTGAGCTCACACCAAATGAAATATGCATACATAAAATGACTGACAGTAGAATTTAAGTTGTTTAAGAAATAAACCAGAAAAGGGATGGACAGTCAGTGAAAATGTGGAAAGATGAAATGAGTAAAGATGATAATAAAGGCAAAGATACAGTTTAGCATAACAGACTGGGAAGATATTTTACTCCACCTACCACCAAATTGTTATAGCGTAGTCTGTTGTACCTCCCATTCTCAGTCCTATTCACTTTTGTGCACCAACCTTGGCTAAAGTATTCATGGGCCATGAGCCCCGAAGTACCTTCTCCCCGATCCAGAGTTGCTGAGAATTAAATTGTCCACTCTGAGCCACTAGACACAACCTGGCCCTGGCCCCCTTGTGTTTTTTTCTCTTTGCCAATCAGAAGCCAATGTTCATAGAATTAGTTATAGTTACCTGTTTGCTTTCCAGTTTTTCCCTTACCTTTCTCTGCCAAGACCAGCTCGGTCAGGGAGACCCTAACCCAGCACTGCTAGAGGAATTAAAGACACACACACAGAAATACAGAGGTGTAAAGTGGGAAATCCGGGGTCTCACAGCCTTCAGAGCTGAAAGCCCCAAACAGAGATATACCCACATATTTATTAACAGCAAACCAGTCATTAGCATTGTTTCTATAGATATTAAATTAACTGAAAGTATCCCTTAGGGGAAATGAAGGGATGGGCCAAATTGAAGGAATAGGTTGGGCTAGTTAACTGCAGCAGGAACATGCTCCTAAGGCGTAAATCGCTCATGCTTTTGTTTGTGGCTTAAGAATGCCTTTAAGCAGTTTTCCGCCCTGGGCAGGCCAGGTGTTCCTTGCCCTCATTCCGGTAAACCCACAACTTTCCAGCTTGGGCATTAGGGCCATTATGGACTTGTTACAGTGCTGCAGAGATTTTATTTATGGCCAGTTTTGGGGCCAGTTTATGGCCAGATTTTGGGGGACTTGCTCCCAACATTTCTCCACATTTGTTTGCAAACGCTTGTCTCCCACTGCCACACCTCATGGGTTCAATCTTTAGAACTGGTTGTCTGTTTTACGCCCTGTCTGTTATTTCTAAACACATAGTCCCTGAAGTGCTGGAATGTGCTCAGAATGCTGCCACATATTGCAAGATCTGCTATCTTGCTCTGGATATGCCTCTCTTCAGACCAGAACCTTGTCCCAGTTATTAGACTGGCAGTGGAATCCTGTACTGATCCCAAATATGACAACTGTCCATCCTCCTGTCTCTTTAATCTTGGCCACCCTCTGGATGGCCTCACATTGGGATATCACCAGAACTCATGTTGATTGTGCCTGAGTTGAGACTGAGCTGCATTTGTCTCTTGGACTCTGCACCTTGTTCACTTGTTTGCTCCTTTAGTGGGAGGTCAGTCTCCACTGCAAGGTCATTTCCAACATATAATCTTGAAAAAGTATTAATATTGAGATTTATGCCCATTACTTAGACTATGACTAATTACAAAGTTAAGAGTATACTAAATGAAAGGATGGTCTAGGTTAAGCTGTAGTAGCAAATGTCTCTGAAATCTCAGTGACTTACAGCAGAGTCAGAAACTTTTTCTGCAAAAGGTGAGTAGGTAAATATTTTAAGCCTTGTGTGTCACTTGACGTCTGTTGCAACTACTCATCATAGTGTGAATGCAGCCAGCAAGTGAATACATAAGCAAAGGAGTGTGGCTGTGTTTCAATAAAACTTTACTTACAAAAACAAATAGGGTTTTAGTTTACTGTCCACTGATTTATTTCATGCTCACAGCTTATTACAGGTTAGGTGCATGATACATTCTACATTGTCACTACTAGCACTCTGGAACCCAAGCTAATGAAAGAGCCACAGTTTGGAACATTACTTTTAATTGTAGCAAAGAGAAAAGTTGCAAGATACTCGCTTGTTCTTAAAGCTTTTGTCCAGAAGTGGCCTATGTCATTTTAACTCACATTTCAGCAACTAGTGCATATCGTGTGTTCTTGCTGAGTTTAACACAGCAAAGAAGCATTAATCTACAGATGAAGGGAACTAAGAATTGGTGAGCAGTAATACAGTGTACAACAAGGATCTGTGGTAAGAAAAGGAAATTCCAAGCTTAAAAGCCTTGATATGATGCAGCTTTAGATAATAAAGAAGTTCAAAGTAGTGTGCTTTAAGATAGCTGAAGACAAATGGCACTGAATATGATTGGAGTTGAGAGAGTTGAGTAACTATGAACCCTGCATATGTCAAAGTTCATTAGTATTCACATGGAAGTGAACACTAGCTGTCCTTTATATCTGTAAAAAAAAAAAAAAAAGAACAAGAAAAATAACAAAATAACATCTTAGATAATGTGCCAGATCTGTGTAGCTCTGAAATTCCCTGAATATTCTAGCCCAGTAGGAGACAGGCAAAAGGTCATGTAAAAAAATAATGTAAACACCACAATTTATTCCTAGTATGCACCAAAATACATCAGAAGTCTCAACTTTTGGACCTAATTATTTATTTTATAATTCCCTCTCTCTCCATACATATATATCCTAAATATAAAATTTATATTCAAAATACAAAAATATCTTGAAATAACCACCTATGCTGTAAATCAATTAAATATTGTCATATATTTTTGAAAAAATGAGAAACCAATGGTATACATTTGATGGCTGTTTTAGCATTTTATTGTTGCATTGGAAAAGAGCTTTAGCTACATTTTTGGCATGGTGGAGCAAGATAGAAAAGATGAAGAAAGGGAAGGGGTAAACATACATCATCACAGTTGCTTTTGCCATTTCTTCTCCATAATGCACAGGAGAAATAAAATTCTAACAATCAAAATTCCTGAACCAGTAGCTGTTATTTCACTCCTCTGCATGCATAAAATCACAAAGAAATATAAGAAGTGGATAGAAAAAGTATCCTTAGTGATAACTCTGAACCCACTCTACTCTCATGCGTTTTAAACAAAACATAGACAGTGTTTGCTTTTGTCTGCTTTGTTAACTAATATTGGTAATAAGCTACTTGCAACAACTCTCAGAAGTGACGGGGGCATGGCAATGTCATTAGACCCAGACACAGAACAGCTGAATTAGAATATGTTACCAGAGCACTCAGACTAGAACAGTCTTTATCTTGTTAAATATTGTACTTATCATTTGATCCGCAGTCTAACTAGTAGATCAAATGCTGAGTGCAATAGTTTATTGGTTTAATCAGTTAAGGGCAACTCTCAGGAGAGGTTTGCCTTGGCCTCTGCTTCAAATGTGTAACTTTGCATGTGTTTTTGCCGCCTGCATTTCTTTTGAGAGAAAGGAAATTTCTGTTCATGCCCTTTGTCAGTTTTTAATGGGATTGTTTGGTTTTTGCTGTTGTTGTTGAGTTGATTGAGTTCCTTGTAGATTCTAGTTATTAGCCCTTTGTTAGAGGCATAACTTGCAAATATTTCCTCCCATTCGGTAGGTTGTCTCTTGATTATTTATGTTTCTTTGCAGAAGCTTTTTAGTTTAAGTCCCATTTGCCCATTTTTGCTTTTGTTGTATTTACTTTTGGGATATTTATCATAAATTCTTTGCTTAATCCTATGTCCATAAGAGTTTTTCCTAAGTTTTTTTCTTTGGTTTTTATAGTTTGAGGTTTCACATTTAAGTCTTTAATTCATTTTGAGTTCATTTCTGTATATGGTGAGAGATAGGAACACAGTTTCACTCTTCTGCATATGGGTAGTCAATTTTCCCAGAACCCTTTATTGAAAAGGGTGTCCTTTCCTCTTTCCTTATTTTTGTCGACTTTGCAAAGATCAGTTGGTTGTAGGTATGTAGCTTTATTTCTGGGCTCTTTATTCTATTCCTTTGATCTTGAAAAATGCCCAACATCAGTAATCATCAGGGAAACGCAAATCAAAACCACATTGAGATATCGTCTTACATCAGTCAGAATGACTAACACTAAAAAGCCAAAAACCAACAGATGTTGGTGTGGATGTGTAGAAAAGGAAATCATATACACTGCTGGTGAGAATGTAAATTAGTTCAACCTGTATGGAAAGCAGTATGGAGATATCTAAGAGAACTAAAAATAGAACTCCCATTCAACCTCACAATCTCACTTCTAGAAATCTACCCAAAAGAAAAAAAAATCATTTTATGAAAAAGACACCTGCACACTATGTTTACTGCAGCACTATTCACAATAGCAAACTCAAGAAACCAACCTAAGCGTCCATCAATGATTGATTGAATAAAGAAAATGTGAAATATATCTATATATCTATATAAACCATGTGTACACACACACACACACACACACACACACACACCATGGAATCCTATGCTACCATAAAAAAGAATGAAATCAGCCTCTTTGCAGCAACATGGATACAGTTGGAGGCCATTATCCTAAGTGAACTAACGCAGAAACAGAAAATCAAATACTACATGTTTTCACTTATAAGTGGGAATGAAACACTGGGTACATATGGACATAAAGATAGAAATAATAGACACTAGGGACTCCAAAAGCAGGGAGAGGTGGAAAGGGGTGACAGTTGAAAAATTACCTGTTGGGCACAATGCTTACTATTTGGGTGATGGGTACACCAGAAGTTCAGTCCTCACCATTACACAATATACCCATGTAAAAAAGAAGTGTATGTACCCCCTGAATCTAAAATAAAATTTTTAAAAATGTGTAACTTTGTGTGTAGACATCAGCTTGTGGATCTGGAGCAAAAAAAAAAAAAACAGCGTCAGACCTTCATTCAAAGGAGCATGGCTTTTATGTTGTAAATTTTTATATTTTTTGTTGACTTATTTTTCTTTTTATTTATTTGTCAGAAAGTACATACAGGATGATGGGTTAGGTATTATATTTTATTATATCATGACATAATAAAAAATTTTGAGAAACAAAAATAATCGCCACACAAAAATATGATCTTCAATTTTCTGGCATTATACTTATCTTGCATTGGAATAAAGACAATAGAGGAGATCATGGAAAGTTTATCATCTCTGTTTACCATTTGACTGTATTTCCATTTCGAATTTTGAGGTATATTACCTCTAATCTAATTGCAAATACTAATTTGTTCCATGATTTAAAATAAACATTGTTACTGTACTTGTAGAATGCTTCTGCATGTTCCTTACTACCTTTGCATCTTATCGATTGCATTGCTGGTTTCTATGGGAACAGAGTGGAGAAGTTAATTAAGATCAGGAGGTTAGACTTGAAGAAAAATAGAATTTTCAACACAGTTCATTTATCATGTACATTTAAATTAGTTACTTTAATAAGATATCTATTGGAGTAGAATGGTGATGGCTGAATCACCTTAATAAAAACAAATGATACATGTTAAAAGTTTAACTTCACTTAGTTGTACTCAATTCATCCCATTAAGAAGCATTTTGGCTTTGGTAATCAAATTAACAAAAGTCATTAATAAAGGTTTCTGCATCTCAATACTGTTATTCTAAGACTTTTAGTATTGAGTAATATGTATTATGCATTATTCTTATTATTTATTAAGAATAAGCCTGAGGTTTCTATTAAGTTATTATCTTCTATTTTCAAACCCTTTTACATCTGGTTTCATGATGCTCTGGCTGTGACTATGTAAACTAGTTCTCATTTTCCAGTTGCTTTCTAGATTCTGTCTGTAGGGGGCAACAAGGAAAGTTTACGAGGCAGGAGGGTGGAAGAAAAGACTTCTTTTCTGTTGACTTACTGTTTCTATTGGGATCTATTCAACAACGACCATTCACCCAGGAGCAGCCGCCGACACTCAACACCTGTGACTAATTTGTTACGTAATTTTCCATCTTTACATTACATTTTACATTAGAAATACCTAATGTATTTCTGCTTTTCTAGCTGATACAAGGCCACGATTTGTTTCACACGTAAAAGGTAGAGTGTTAGGTACCTTAAAAGAGAATAAGGCCTATGTTTCCATTATAAAAAGATCAAGATATAAAGAAATGTAGGAAAAAAGATTATTCCTCAGACCCAACACCCACATACTACTTATGCTAACACTTTGCTTCTTTTCGCTACAGTATTTTTTTGTACATAGGTACACACTTTTTTTCAGAAACATGCACTATCATATTCTGAATCTGCTTTTATCTCCTTTGCTTTTTTTTTTTTGCCTTAAATCAGTACGATGTTTTGTGTTTACATACTCCTCATAAACATCATTTGCATAGCTATGTAACATTCTGTAGGCTATTTTACTACTACTCGATATTTAGATATTTGGGTTGCTTTCAAATGGTTTGTAATTGTAAATGCTGTCATAAACCCCTTTGTGCTGCAAGGTATTTTTTAAATATTTTCAGGCTTTTTTTTTTCCCGTTAGGATTTAAACCTTTGTTTTCATACTGTGCCAGTCTCTTAATGCGAAACTACAGCCCTCTTTAAAGTCTGCACACCCACAGATCTTTCTGGAATTTTTCAGAGGTTGTCTTTCACAGAACTCACAAAGCATTCTTCCATTTTCCTGTGCTTCTTTGTGTGTGTCTGTGTGTCTGCATATGTGTATTTTTCCTTATTCACTGTCCCTATATTAATATTATAGTTGAGGGTATATATATATATATATATAGAGAGAGAGAGAGAGAGAGAAACTATTTCAGACTGCGTTAGGAGAGTTATCACACCACTCCTGCTTTGCTAAAATAAAATTCATATTTAACATATACTTAGTATTTAATTACACATATTAGTATATATATTAATACTGCTATGATACAAAGTATTACTCCGCTGTGCAGTAGGAGAAATAAAAAGTAATCATAATGTTATATTTTTAATTATAAGACTATTTAGGTTATAAACTGAATAGTGATATTGAAATGGTCAATATGAACCAATCAGACATTCAGTATAAACCAGAATAAATCAATTAATGTCTTAGTTTTAATTTTTTTCACATGTATAATGGTATTATACTTGTAACCAAACTTACTTCAAAAGATGTTAGAAAACTCAAATTGTATCTCTGTGTCAATGTCCGTCCATGTCCATATTTATGTCTATATGTAAGTACACTCTATATCATGAAGCAAATGAAAATATAAAGCAGTCATTGCTATTTTTTCTAAGCAATATAAAAGTTAAAACCCATAACCCTGTGTTTAAGAGAAACAGAAACTTAATCCAATATGCTCAAAGAAGGTCTGGAGCAATCAGTTTCGGATTTCTATAAACATCTCATGTGCTGCATTTGTCTCGACTTAAGAGCCAAAGTTGTCTTCTGTTCCCATTTTCCCATTCTTCTTCCCTCAATTTCTTGGCACTTCAAATGGACTCTTTTACCTTTAAACAAATTCTAGCTAGTTTATAATGTGATGTATTAACCTCCAGTCTAAAGAGCTGCTCTTGGTTACATTTATGGTTTTCTGGAGGCCACAATATATTTGTTCAACTGTAATAATAGAACTAGCAGGAGGGAAGAATTTATTATTTGAAACAAGAACATTTTCTTTTTGAAAGACAACTTCTAAAGTCATATGAGTAGCCTAATGCCCTTTATAATTCAATTTCCTTCCAATAAAAAAATAATAATTTAGCACTTGCAATATGCTAGGCACTGTGTTTTGAGCTATGTGTGATCTCATTTGCACCACACAACAAGAATGTAAGGTATTTATTAATCTTGTTTTACAAAAGAGGAAACTGGGGATCAGAAAAGTTACAGAGCATTTCCAAGTTCATGCAAGGTGACAGAATCTGGATTTAAATGTCAGTTAGCCTAACCCAATAACCCATTTTCTTTCATGGGGATAATTATTATATTTTAAATAGCAGTCAATAAGGATAAAGGCTCTTTTATGTGCCTGTCACTGCCGAGGCACTGAGTTTCAATGCAATAATTCTTGTAGAGCACATTTTAGAAATTTTCTCAAAATATAATTATAATTAAGTTGGACAATTTGATTACAAGCATGCACTTACCATAACTATGATTTTTTTATGGTTATGAATTTCTCGGTTCTTAATACTCTAAAGAAAAAATAACCTAGCTCCCAGCCTCCTAAAACCAGAATTCCTCAATTCTTACATTCTTGTCCTTTATCATCTTTATCAGGCCAATCAATATTGAAGGGTTATACCTTGAAAAAAGCTTTTGATACCTTGTAGAGGAAACTTCATATGTTGGAAATATATCAAAATAAATTAAATTTATATATACTATATCCCTATGTTTATGTAGATTATTTGTCTAAATATATACACACACACTATATACATATAATATATAAAAACTATATATATAAAATATATAAAAACTATATATATATATATATACATACACATATATATATAGTTTTTCATTAAACACAGTGGCCAAATATTTTGGGTTCAGTTGTTTCCAGTGATACTTCAAATCTTCAAATGTTGGTCAGTGTTCCTCAGCTCCTCTACTATTAAGTACATCTGCCCTTTCACCATGAAAGTACCTTAAATATTTAAATAATAGCGAACATAGAAGTTGACAAGAATCTATAAATTAAGAAAAGCTAAAGTGAAAATACACGTGACACAATTTAACTAGAGTATTGGGGTGCATCTTCTTATTCATTTACACTGACTCACTTAGTAATACACGTTCCATCAAGAGTTTTGGAAGAACCTTTAGGAAGCTTAGGCTGTTAAGTAGCCCTCCCATATTCATCTTTTTCTTTTCTTTTTTTTTTTTTTTTTTTTGGAGACAGAGTTTCACTCTTTGGCCCAGGCTGGAGCGGACTGGCACAATCTCGGCTCACTGAAACCTCTGCCCCACCAGGTTCAAGGGATTCTCCTGCTTCAGCCTCCCAAGTAGCTGGGATTAGAGGCATGAACCACCATGCCCGGCTAATTTTTGTACTTTTAGTAGAGATGGGGTTTCACCATGGTGGCCAGGCTGGTCTCAAACTCCTGACCTCAGGTGATCCACCCACCTCGGCCTCCCAAAGTGCTGGGATTACAGGCATGAGCCACTGCGCCCGGCCCATACTAACCTTTTTAGAAAAGTCGGAATTGGATTGGGTTTGATATCTTTTCTAAATAATAAATTTTGTGCGTCCAATTTGGGGCTCAATTTAGCCAATCTTGCAGCTGATAATTGTCTACAAATAACATGACTATATTTGTCACTGAGCTGACCAAGTATTATGAACATAATGCTGACAGGTCTGAAAATGTTTCACTTGACTAATGTGGAACTAGGGTGAATTATTACAAATATTCTCACTTAGAATTGACAGTGTATAACCAGCTATTAAATCTGAATGTGTAGCACATTTGTATATGAAACAATCATATTTAATTAAATGGTTACATATCTTGAAACAACAACCTGCCAACCAGGATTAAAGCTATAAACTACCTGGAAAATGAAAAGCGCAATTTATCCCACCAATTCCAGAGTGGAAATCAAAAAACATAAAATATCGGGAGAGAGCTTGTAAATTTCTTTTTTTTTTTTTTTTTTTTTTTTTTTTGAGACGGAGTCTCGCTGTCGCCCAGGCTGGAGTGCAGTGGCGCAATCTCGGCTCACTGCAAGCTCCGCCTCCCGGGTTCACGCCATTCTCCTGCCTCAGCCTCTCCACGTAGCTGGGACTACAGGCGCCCGCCAACACGCCCGGCTAATTTTTTTGTAGTTTTAGTAGAGACGGGGTTTCACCGTGGTCTCGATCTCCTGACCTCGTGATCCGCCCGCCTCGGCCTCCCAAAGTGCTGGGATTGCAAGCGTGAGCCACCGCGCCCAGCCAAATTTCTTATATTCTGTTGCTTTATAACTACAAGACAATCTGGACTGTTCACTTGCTAAAAATGAATTATGTATCGGTCATATTCTGGGGTCATTAGAATTATACATGTTAGAATTAAGGTCTCATGTGATATTGAATGTTCATGCTTTTAACCTGAGAGTGACATGCTCTAAGGTTTATTTGGTGATATTATGGGCACATGTACGTTTGCCAAACTTGATTCTAGTACTTTTCAAAAGAATTCCCTTGAAAATAACTTGCTATGAGCCTATGTTAGCTTTCAATTTTTGTGGATCTTAAGATATATGCCACCTAATACAAAAATTACTATAAAACTCACAGTCTCCCTAAAACTTTTATTCTACTTCTTTCTTCTATTAAAAGCAAGGGATTATAGCAGGTATGTAAAAAAACTTGGAGTGAGTAGGCTTGAGAGACAGACAATGGTAATTTTGTGTAAATGGTAGCGGAGGGTAGGACATGTAGAAAAACTAGCACTTTCTTTAGCTGGCTTCCTCTTTAAATATTGCTACATGTAGTGCATTTCAGGAGCATGCGTTGAGAAAGCACACTAAAGTTTTGATCATTCTTGCAGTGAAAGCCTTTACCTTGGCTAATTTTATGTTAACATTTTTATTAGAGAATTTTGCACTTTCAATTAATTGATGGTTTTTTTGTTTTGCCTGTATTTTTTTTCTTTTCCTGCAGTTCCTTTCAAAACCAAAGAGCAAGGATTCTCCCAGATGTACCCCCAGTCTTGACCTTCTTATGTGCTATAGGAATTTCCTTTTTGAGTGACTGAGGCTTGGCAGTAATATAACAATGGCTCTGCTGGCCCTGTCAGACCTCTGCAAGGATATCAGCCTTTTACATTTATTCTAGCCTGGGAGATGATTTCCTGTATTGGGTAGAGGGCACTGGTATTTCTTTAAATAGAATTTCCCATCTGCTTTTCTTCCCCACCACCTCATCACTCTTAAAATGACTGCCAAAATTGTTCCTTCTCTATTTTAAGTCAACACCATTTGACCCTTTGCTTTACTGGAAGTGCTTTCTAACTCCTAAGCTGTAAGGATTGTACTATTTGCTGTTTGCCTATTTTAAACTTTCTGGTGGTGTAGTCTGCTTAGGCAAAGTCTGAAATCCTGGTCATTTTCCTGACAACGTTTTAATTGCCTCAGTGCATTCTCATCCCAAATATTGTATCAAGCACTAAAATATTATTTATCAATAATTGAATGGAATTGCAGTTTGAATTCCTTAGAAACTCTGAACAGAGTAAATCTTAACCTGTTTGAGGGGACGGAGACAGTTTTCATACAAACTTTTTTGGAAAATATTTCTTAATTAACTCATTTCTGCTCAACTCTTCTTCCCTTGGGGAAAATGTGTTTTTATGCAGAGGAAGCAAGTTGTGTCAAGCACATCAGTGGCTGCTAGAGTGTTTGATTTCTCCCTACAACTGGGAATCACTAGAAACTTTCTATGTTTGCACCTCCAGACCCAAACATTTTGTCCCCAGAAACCGTTAGATCCAAGGGTAGACCCAAGACTATCTACCACAAATTCCACAGTTGGCATGGAAAATTTTAAAAAGTGTGGGTTTGAGTTATGCTACGAGCAAGTTTCACAAACTCTACTGCTGGGGCTCTTTTTTTTTTTTTAAGAGGTCATAAGTCAACTATTATAGTTTTTAGTTCTAAAAAGTTTCTAATATTGACATCAAGTATATCGACACCCAATTTTTAGGACATGATACATTTTTTAGAAAATTGTCAGTCTCTTAGTGTGGTACCATTCATATTAACTATTATTTCTTAAATATTACTGATGGAAATTCCGCAATTGTGTTTGTAAATCCTTTCAGTAAACTGTAGGATAATTTAATTAAAATTAAGATGATTTCATGTAAAAGAGATTAGCATATTTTAGACTTCGATTCTACTTTTTTGGCTAGAAAAGTAACTTTCCTGCTTTTGAATATGGAAGAAAAAAGGTCAAATTGAGTTGTGTCTTTCATCCAAGAGAGACAGCATCTAGAAACAGTGGGCTTGTCTCTTCCGTGTTCATCTTGTGCCTCTGTAGCAGTCTTTTTCACAATTCTCTGCTCATGTTCATCTGTTTTGATGTTCTTCCAGACTTCTGCCACTTTTTCAATGCATGTAACAAGGCCCTCCTCATTCCAACTTTTGAGTCCTTTAAAACCTGAATTAATCACATTTCCTGTAAAGTGTCATTGATTTCTTTTTTTATTATTATTATTATTATACTTAAGTTTTAGACGTGAAGGACCTCTTCAAGGAGAACTACAAACCACTTCTCGATGAAATAAAAGAGGATACAAACAGATGGAAGAACATTCCATGCTCATGGGTTGGAAGAATCAGTATCGTGAAAATGGCCATACTGCCCAGGGTAATTTATAGATTCAATGCCATCCCCATCAAGCTACCAATGACTTTCTTCACAGAATTGGAAAAATCTACTTTAAAGTTCATATGGAACCAAAAAAGAGCCCGCATTGCCAAGTCAATCCTAAGCCAAAAGAACAAAGCTGGAGGCATCACGCTACCTGACTTCAAACTATACTACAAGGCTACAGTAACCAAAACAGCATGGTACTGGTACCAAAACAGAGACATAGATCAATGGAACAGAACAGAGCCCTCAGAAATAATGCCGCATATCTACAACTATCTGATCTTTGACAAACCTGACAAAAACAAGCAATGGGAAAAGGATTCCCTATTTAATAAATGGTGCTGGGAAAACTGGCTAGCCATATGTAGAAAGCTGAAACTGGATCCCTTCCTTACACCTTATACAAACATTAATTCAAGATGGATTAAAGACTTACATGTTAGACCTAAAACCATAAAAACCCTAGAAGAAAACCTAGGCATTACCATTCAGGACATAGGCATGGGCAAGGACTTCATGTCTAAAACACCAAAAGCAATGGCAACAAAAGCCAAAATTGACAAATCGGATCTAATTAAACTAAAGAGCTTCTGCACAGCAAAAGAAACTACCATCAGAGTGAACAGGCAACCTACAGAATGGGAGAAAATTTTCACAACCTACTCATCTGACAAAGGGCTAATATCCAGAATCTACAATGAACTCAAACACATTTACAAGAAAAAAACAAACAACCCCATCAACAAGTGGGCAGAGGACATGAACAGACACTTCTCAAAAGAAGACATTTATGCAGCCAAAAAACACATGAAAAAATGCTCATCATCACTGGCCATCAGAGAAATGCAAATCAAAACCACAATGAGATCCCATCTCACACCAGTTAGAATGGCCATCATTAAAAAATCAGGAAATAACAGGAGCTGGAGAGGATGTGGAGAAATAGGAACACTTTTACACTGTTGGTGGGACTGGAAACTAGTTCAACCATTGTGGAAGTCAGTGTGGCGATTCCTCAGGGATCTCGAACTAGAAATATCATTTGACCCAGCCATCCCATTACTGGGTATATACCCAAAGGACTATAAATCATGCTGCTATAAAGACACATGCACACGTATGTTTATTGCAGCACTATTCACAATAGCAAAGAGTTGGAACCAACCCAAATGTCCAACAACGATAGACTGGATTAAGAAGATGTGGCACATATACACCATGGAAAACTATGCAGCCATAAAAAAGGATGAGTTCATGTCCTTT
Organism: Hylobates moloch; assembly: GCF_009828535.3. Classification (NCBI taxonomy): domain Eukaryota; kingdom Metazoa; phylum Chordata; class Mammalia; order Primates; family Hylobatidae; genus Hylobates; species Hylobates moloch. Next base: position 75,128,533 of record NW_026652290.1, on the reverse strand, counting down.
GTAGGGACATGGATGAAAATGGAAACCATCATTTTCAGTAAACTATCGCAAGGACAAAAAACCAAACACCGCATGTTCTCACTCATAGGTGGGAATTGAACAATGAGAACACATGGACACAGGAAGGGGAACATCATACTCCGGGGACTGTTGTGGGGTGGGGGAATGGGGGAAGGACAGCATTAGGAGATATACCTAATGCTAAATGATGAGTTAATGGGTGCAGCATACACCAACATGGCACATGGATACATATGTAACAAACCTGCATGTTGTGCACATGTACCCTAAAACTGCTGGGGCTCTTAAGCTTCGCTGATTTCTGCCCTGCCCAATCAAATTTGACTTTGATTTTCTTATGTACCCTGGAATCTTCCCACTGCATTCCTCTTTTCATTTATTTGTTTAAGTGCTCAAACCAGCCAGAGTCAGTTTCTTTTGCTTGAAACTAAATGAACTAACACAGAAGGATTGAGACAGAAACAATATTGAATCAAAAGATAAGGAGGAGAAAGAGAATTAGAAAATTTTGGCAGTTTTGTGGGAGATGATAATGGGAGTAGGGTAGAAATAATTACAGTCCTCTATAAAGGAATCTGAGATGCTGAAGGAACTCCTCAAGACAGGTGAAAAGAGATAGAAGGATGGTCCTCAGAAAGCATGCTTATTATAAATAAATGGTAAATGGAAGATTTTGGACAAGAAGTTGGGATAGGTGGACTCTGGCCATGAGCTAAATGAATTTTGAACTGTCCTCTGAAATATGTGCCTTGTCTTTCCCACACCTACCTAAAGGGCCTAGCTAAATAGAAAAAAAAAGTCTGAAAATGAAGGAAATTCAATTTGCCCCTAAAGATGTCCTGAAAATGTTTATCTCTTGGTCTGGGTGGTAATTTATCAAGTTACATAAGTGTATAAAAATTGAGTGGGCTATAAGATAAGATTTAGGCTCTTTACCTATATTAAAGAAGGAGGAGGATAAAGAGGGGGGAGAAGAAGGAGGAGAAGAAAGAAAAGCAGAAGAGAGGGAGGATCTTATTTGTTCCTAACCTGTCCTGCTCTGAATTTTCCAGAAGTACAGAGGATAACTAGAATGCCCCCCACCTCCACCCCACCTATTTAGTAACCTAAATAATAGTACAAGGGAAAGTAGACATCAACACAACACAGATGTCATGTAGGTAAGGATGGTTTAGGGCAGTTAAACCATGCTGAAAGCTGCCCAGCATCATTCAACAAAGATCACATTTGATGTGCTCAGTTTCTATCTTCTTTGTAGAATTATGCTTCCTATTTCATATATGGAAAATGCATTGATTTTTAAGACACATAATTATTTTATGTACCACTTAGAAAGAAAAACAACACTGTCAATTATCAATTTACCACAGATTTTTAAAATAATTACTTGAGAGAGTTTTTAGATTTATTTTGAGATCTTTTCCAATGCATCACTCACTTTTATGCATATCTAGAACAGAAAAAAATGTTATACTTATTATAAATTTATCATGAATGTATAATAAATGGTTATGGTGTTACAAAAATGTGGAATAAGATGTGACAGGTAATCCTTTTACACATACAAAATGTAACATAACTTCTTGTACTTATATGAGTCTTCTTTGAGTAGTCTTAGCACTTATATTGTGTTCCATGGACTGACAGCATGGACATTTGGAAGCTTGTGAGAAATTTATAATCTCAGGACCCAACCCAGACTTAGTGAATCAGAGTCTGCATTTTAAGGAGGTTCCCAGGTGATGCTTAAGTGAGCTAAATTTGGAAAAGCGTTGTTGCAAAGCATTTGATTGTTGCTTTGAAAAAAAAAAAAAAAAGATATATATATATATATATATGTATAGAATAATGGTCATTCCTCTAATAACAAGGAATTTGTTTGCTTAGTATAACATTTACAAAACATCATTTTCTTTATGTGCATTTCTGTGAACATAGTAAATTTTTTTAATGCCAACTTGCAGAACAAGAATTTTGGAAGATATTTTAAAGAACGACTAAACTAAATATATACAGTAGAAACAATGAAGCAAATTCCATTGTAATAATGACAAGCTGAAGAAAATGTCCAAATTTACAAATGCATAGACCATGGCAGTTAATGTCATTTGCCCACAGTAATTGTAATGTACCATCTATTGTATAATGCACACTAATGTTAGGAATGCCCAGACTTATTTAAATTCATGCCTTAGAATGAAATTTAGATATTTTTAACAGTCCCAAGTGTGAAAAAGCATCCTGTTAGCAAGAAGAATCTGTTGACCTTGGCTTCAGTCCTGTGAGATTTTCCTTTGTTAGAAAGTGGTGATAAAGTAAGGAAAGAGTTGCAGTTCCTTTGTTCAAATTACATCAGTTTTTCTGGGAAAACTAGAAGAAACAGTGAGGAAGAGAAATTTTTAAAAAATATTAGAATAGAGATTGAAACAGAAATGGAGCATAATCTACATTTAACTGTACCAGTGTTAAATGGTTATGCAGGCTGTACAGGAAGTGTAGTGCCAGCATCTGCTTCTGGTGAGGGCTTCAAGAAAATTCCAGTCATGGTGGAAGGTGAAGGGGTAGCAGGCACATGATATCACCAGAGTGGGAGCAAAAGAGAGAAGGGGTTGGGGCGGTCCCAGACTCTTTTAAATAAGCAGATATCACGTGAACTGAGAACTCACTTATCATCACGGGAATGGTAGTAAACCATTCATGAGGGATCTGCCCCCATGATCTATCTAATCACCTCTCACGAAGCCCCACCTTCAACACTGGAAATCACATTTCAACATGAGATTTGGAGGAGACAAACATCCAAACCATATCACTTGGCTTACTGAGTCCAAGACTAATTAACCTGTAAACATATATATTGTATAATAACTTACTACTCACTCTTCACTCTTTATCTTCTTACTACTCACTCTTTACTCTTCATTTGTCATAGCAAATCTGTCCTTCAGCTCTTTAGAACTAGTATAGTACATGTTTTCAAATGACTTAATTTTAGAAGGCGTTCCTCTTTTGCTTCAGATTGCTGAATTATTTTCTCTATCAATTCTATGAAATCACTATTGTAAATTTACAGTAATATTCCCTCTAAAATCTTTCCATTATAATTTGGGAAAATGATTATAAATATGAGTGCAAGACAAGCTACTTTTCAAAGCCTATAAATTTGTAATCACTTTTTTAGCCATGGTATTATAGAAATTGAACACATATATGACTGAGCTTTTTTCAATTTTCTATAAGAAACATATATCTTTCTTTCTCTAAAACATGAGGGTAGCTGTGTTCTCAGTAAGCGAATTTGCAAATTAGGCATTGAACAATTTGATAAATGAATATGCTTAGCCTATATAAGAATTTAGTGGGCAAAAGTAGTGGTTAAATGGTACAACTCAAAAAATAGTAGGTCAAGAATTAATGTGTGAACTTTGGAAAAATCATAAATGTATCTACTTTATGGAGCTTTTATGAGTATTAAATGAGATAATCCACGTAAACTGCTAAGCATGGTTTCTGGCTCATAGTTAATACTTACAAGTGTTTTTATTACATATACACATATAACAACATGCAAAGGAAAATGCCTTGACTAATGTGGTTATCTTTGAATGTGAGACTATGGTTGACTTTGATTTGCTTATTCATGCCTTATACTTTATATGTCTTCAGTGTGTTTCTTCAAATGTTGTGCAATCTAATGGGTAACTATCATAGTCAGAACAAAAGCTATTTTTAAGAATAATAAAAGGTTTTCTATCCACCCACCAGGGCCTGTCGTGGGGTGAAGGGAAGAGGGAGGAATAGCATTGGAAGATATACCTAATGTAAATGACGAGTTAATGGGTGCAGCACACCAACATGGCACATACATACATATGTAACAAACCTGCACATTGTGCACATGTACCCTAGAACTTAAAGTATAATTTTAAAAAAAAGAATAATAAAAGGAAAAGCATTGATGACGGAATAAGCACAACTTATATTGGTGGAGATAAGGTTTGGGGAAGGAGGAAGGGCAAGGGAGGAAAAACAAACTGAGAAGACACAGCAACCCGGACAATGGATATGTACAGGATAAAAGCAGGCAATAAAGAGTAATAAGAGGATTGTAAAGCTGAGCAGTGAAGTGAAAGCGTTGATATGAGCAGATTAGGTTGGAGGTTGTATTTGGGATGAATAGAGCAAATAGAGCATTAGAGACTATAAAACCAGCTAGGCAACCGTTGTAATAATACAGTCAGGAGATGAAGACAGCATAGGTATATAAGTACAGGCAAAATCAAATATTTAAGAAGATAAAGAAGTGGTTAATCTGGGAGGTGCTTAGAAGAAAAAGAAGCAGTCAGACTTTGCAATAATTGATAGTAAAAGAAGACTCAAAAGTGACTGAAAAAAAAAAACAGAACAAATCACCCAATTAAAAAATGAGCAAAAAACCTAAATACATATTTCTTACAAGAAGACATACAAATGGCCAACAGGTATATGAAAAATGGTTAATATCACTAATCATCAGGGAAATGCAAATCCAAACCATAATGAGATATCACTTCACTCCTGTTAAAATGGCTACTAAAAATGTAACAAATTAGGATTTGGGGAAAAAGGATGTGGGGAAAAAGGAACCATACAGTGTTGGTGAGAGTGTAAATTAGTACAGCCATTATAAAAAGCAGTATGGGGGATCCTAAAAATAATTAAAAGTAGAACTACCATTAGATCTAGCAATCTCACTATATATCTAAAGGAAATACGTACATCTTAAGGAAATAAAATCAGTACGTCAAAGAGATATCTGCACTCCCATGTTATTGCAGCATTCTTCACGATATCCAAAATATGAAATCAACTTAAATGTCCATCAACAAATAAATGGCAAAAGACAATGTGGCATATATACATGCTGGACTACTATTCAGTCATAAAAAAAGCAAATTCTGTCATTTGTGACATGAATAAACCTTGATGACACTACATTAAGTGAAAAAACCTGGCACAGAAAGACAAATACCACATGACCACATTCATATGTGGAATCTAAAAAATTTGATTTCATAGAAGAAGAGAGAAGAATGGTGGTTACCAGGAGCTGAGGAGGTTTGGAGATGGGATGTTTAGGGATATGTTGGTCAAAGGATACAAAATTTTTGTTTGACAGGGGGAATAAGTTCAAGAGACTTATTGTATAACATGATGACAATAGTTAAGAATTGTGTTGTTGTGTACAACTTCACTCATGTTGTATACAACTTCAAAACATCATGTTGTACACAACAAATAAACAGAATTTTATGTCACTTTTAAAAAAAAGAAAAAAATGACTGCAAATTTTTAATTTTGGAAAGCTAGAAGCCTACAACAAAAATTGCATAGTTTTAAAGAGGCAGTTTTAAGGGGAAGGTATACATGTTTGGGGAAAGGACAGTTTGAAATGGCAGTAAAATAGCTAGGTGGGATCAAATTCAGACAGTTGGAAAACAGTATCAATAAAACATATCAGAACTGAGAGAAACCTTGCAGATGACCTAATTCACATGCCTCATTGAGGTTTATGTAATAAAAGAGATATACTTTTGTGTTACAGCCAGTTGACTGCAAGACCGTGGCGAGGTCCTACTAACACCCAAACTAGGGGCTGTTCCTCCTTATCTGCCAAACAAACTTGTACAAAATCCTAACTTCAAAGATGCGTAAAATCCTGATTTTTTTTTTGGACTGATGAATGCAATATTTTAAGAAGGCATAATATTTTTAAAATCTAAGAGCATGTAACGTGATACATATTATACAGTATAACCAATTCTAAGGCTATAAGTGACAGAATTCATATCACAGCAAAGATGAATTTTTTTGAGACAAGGTCTGGCTTTATCACCCAGGCTGGAGTTCACTGGCACAATCTTGGCTTACTGCAGCCTCTGCCTCCTGGTCTCAAGGCATCCTCCCACCGCAGCCTCTTGAGTAGCTGGGAGTACAGGAGCGCGCCACCACATCTGGCTAATTTTTGTATTTTCTGTATATACAGGGTTTCGCCATGTTACCCAGACTGGCTGGTCTTGAACTCGTGAGCTCAAGCTATCCACCCACCTCAGCCTCCCAAAGTGCTAGGATTATAGGTATGAGCCACTGTGCCCTGCCGAATTTTATAATTTTAGGGGAAACAATTCATTATAGGGACATTAGGTCATTTTCACTGTTTTTATTTAAATGTCAAGATAGCCTATTTTTAGACATGTGCCATTGCTTCTTTCTTTTTATTTCTTCTTTTTTTTTTGTCACGTCTTCCTTTTGGGGCACTACATTTGTCTGTATCACTTGGAGATGGAGGTGTTCTTTCACAATTTCTCTTAAGCAGAAAATAATAGATGTTTCCTAAAAATTTTTTTGTCACTTTAGCCACAAAGTCTTGTCATTATTTTGGACATTAAACAGAAAGACAATTTGGACACAAAGAAGGTTTGTTAATTAGGAGTACTGAAAATATTCAACCAGTGGGTCAACCTGATCAGGGCTAATATTAGCTTAAAACTTAGATTTTATTTTTGAAACGAAGTTGTCTTTTTTAGCTTAGACTGTTCCCTACCAAGGCCATGTCACTGTCAACTACTGAACATTTCCAAAATTAGAACATTTTAAAACCTCCCAGCAGCAGAAACATTTTCCCAAGTATCCATGAATTCACATTTAGACTCCTAAGTGATGTTTCTTTCTTTTCTAGAAAAAAAAATATATATATATCTTAATTCATTCAAAAATTGCCAAGCATAGTGGCTCATGCCTGTTATTCCAGTGCTTGGGGAGGCCAAGGTGGGAAGACCGCTTGAGACCATGGGTTTGAGACCAGCTGGGGCAACATAGTGAGACTGCATCTCTACAAAATATAAGATAAGAAATTAGCCTGGTGTGGTGGTACACACCTGTAGTTCTAACTACTCTGGAGGCTAAGGCAGGAGGATCTCTTTTTTTTTTTTTTTGATAAGGAGACTCGCTCTGTCACCCAGGCTGGAGTGCAGTGGCGCAATCTCGGCTCACTGCAAGCTCCGCCTCCCGGGTTCACGCCATTCTCCTGCCTCAGCCTCTCCAAGTAGCTGGGACTACAGGCGCCCGCCACCAAGCCCGGCTAATTTTTTGTACTTTTAGTAGAGACGGGGTTTCACCGTGGTCTCGATCTCCTGACCTCGGGATCCGCCCGCCTCGGCCTCCCAAAGTGCTGGGATTACAAGCGTGAGCCACCACACCCGGCCAGGAGGATCTCTTAAGACCGGGAGTTTGAGGTTAGAGTGAGCTGTGATAACACTTTCAGCCTGAGTGATAGAGCAAGAACTTGTCTCTGATATAGATATGTATTTCCTTTTCATAATATAAACCAGGTATTGTGATGTATACAGAGTGTTATTAACGAATAAAACAAAGCCAAGTAAAACAAAAATGCTACCTTCAGGGTAAGAGATGAAGTCAAGAAGGTGGTGGGTGTTAGGTAAGACTTGTAGGCTATAGTAAGGATTTAGAATTCTGCCCTGAGATATGAAATCATTGTAAAGTTTTGAACACTGTGATATTACATCTCTTCACTTTAAAATATTCTATTTTTTAAATTGTTTGGACTCTAGATGTAAAATAAAGGTGGCATTTACAGGATTTATTAATAGCTTCAATGCAGGCTCTGAGACAAAGAACGTCTCAAAGTGCCAAGAATAATACCAAGGTCTCAGCTTAAGTATCAGCAACAATGGAGTTACCACTTGCTGAGGTTCGTAAGACTAGGGAAACAGCTGGTGTAGGGAGAAAGATCAGGAAACCATTTTCATTCCTACTAAATATTTTTAAGTATACAAATGTAGGTATTAAGTAGGAATTTGTTCAACAAGTTTGGATTTCAAGAGATAGGTAAGGCCTAGAGATGTAAGTTTGGAATTTTCAGCGTGAGATCATATTTATTTATTTATTTATTTTTAATTTTTTTTTTTTTTTTTTTTTTTTTTTCTGAGATGGAGTCTCGCTCTGTCGCCCAGGCTGGAGCGCAGTGGCACAATCTCGGCTCACTGCAAGCTCCGCCTCCCGGGTTCACGCCATTCTCCTGCCTCAGCCTCCCAAGTAGCTGGGACTACAGGCGCCCGCCACTACGCCTGGCTAACTTTTTGTATTTTTAGCAGAGACGGGGTTTCACTGTGTTAGCCAGGATGGTCTTGATCTCCTGACCTTGTGATCCACCCGCCTCGGCCTCCCAAACTGCTGGGATTACAGGCCTGAGCCACCGCGCCCGGCCTGAGATCATATTTAAAGCCCTGTGATTGGAAGATATACCCACTAGGCACTGAGTACAGATAGGACTGAAAAGCTTCTGGGAACATTTAGTATTCTGGAAAATAAGGAGAAACCAGGAAAGCAGACCAAGAGGGAGAGTGCTACGAAGTAGGGGAGAACAAAGCAACAGTGGGTTTCTGAATTTGAAAGGAAAAAAAGCAGGCTTCAGAAATAACGCAAGGCATTGTCTACTGATACCCAACACCATCGCATCCCCCTAATCTTTTCCCTATAATAAAACTGAAAACGTGGAAGGAGCATTTTGCAGAATCCTTTACCAGCAGAGATCTAGTTTACTTTACATCTCTGAAAAACATTCCCTCATTCATCAAAGATGAAATAGAAAGTATAGCTATTACATTCCAAGAGCAGTGGCCACTTGGATGTACAACAGTGGGCCCCAACCTTTTTGGCTCCAGGGACCAGTTTACGGGAAGACAATTTTTCCATGGATGAAGGTGGTGGGGGAATGGATTAGATTCTCATAAGGAGCATCCAACCTGGATCCCTTGCAGGTTCAGTTCACACTAGGGTTCGTGCTCCTATGAGAATCTAATGCCACTGCTGATCTGACAGGAGGTGGAGGTCAGGCGGTAATACTCACTGGCCAGCTGCTCCTGCTGTGTGGTTTGGTTCCTAACAGCCCACAGACCACTATGTGTGTAGCGGGGTGGGGCGGGGGTCACGGTTGGGGAACCCTGGTGTACAAGAATGAGCTTTGCAGTGATTTCAATGTGAAGTCCTATTAATTATTTTTCTTGTTTCTAAAATTATCACAAAGCTGAGAGGAAGCTGAGTTAATTGTTGGAGGTTTCAGGCAATTCTGGACTTTTCTGATTTCTTTGAGGCCAACTGTAGTTCCCTCAACCCTACCAATCATTTCGTAGACATAAATTTATTTCTGTTAAATCTCTTCCTGCTGAAAAACTGACAATAGTTTCTGTTTTCCTGTTTAAACCCGAAATGATATAAAGGCAGAATAATCAACTCTGTCAATTGCCGCTACTAAATCAGTAAGATAAACACTGAGTATACACCATCAAATTTACAATGTTGATGCCATTGATGATCTCATTGTGACCATTTTTATTGGAATACTATGGAGAAAACATTCTTTGCGTGATTTCCATGGAAATGGGAGGATAAAAACCAATTTTGATGAGTTTTCTATAAAGCAGGGATCCCTAAGCTGGGGACCATGAACTGGTACTGGTCTGTGGCCTGTTACGAATCAGGCTGCACAGCAGGAGATGAGTGGCTGGTGAGTGAGCATTACCACCTGAACTCTGCCTCCTGTCAGATCAGCAGTGGCATTAGATTCTCATAGAAGCTCAAACCCTATTGTGAACTGTGCATGCAAGGGACCTAGGTTGCATGCTTCTTATGAGACTCTAAATAATGTCTGATGATCTAAGGTGGAATAGTTTCCTCTCAAAACCATCCCCCCAACCACCCTCCCCCTTGTCCATGGAAAAATTGTTGTCCACGAAACAGTCCCTGGTGTCAAAAACACTGGAGACTGCTGCTGTACCGGGAAGAATATAATTGCTAATTGGAAGATAATGTGGAGTTAGAAGTACATTTGTCGTAGTGGTTATTTTTATTTAAAAGAAACATTAGAACATTCACGTAATAAGCCAATGTATATGATCCAATAGAGAGGAGAAACTTACTGGTGTCAGAAGGAGAAGGACAGTTGTAAGAAAATACTTTAACAGGAGGGAGATGAGATTGTATGAACATATGAAGAAGACAGTTCATGGACAAATGAAGACTGAGGTCCAAGAACAGTGCATTCAACTTACAGGAAGACAGGTATAGTACATGAGCACCAACACAGGGGGCTTGGTAGATTTGGTAGTGGGGGCATGTTGAAACTCTTCTGATTGTTTCTGTTGTGTTAATGAAATGAGAAGTAACTTCATCAGCTGAAGATAAGGAGAAAAAAAAGGTGTTTAAGGCCTGAGAAAGAAGGAGGACGTGTAAAATAGTCATCTTGGGGAATGGTAGAGTGAATGGACATAAGAAATGTATCTGGATTGAAGAGTGATACTAAGGCTCTGTTCAGGATAGGAGTCATGAATTAAAGAGAAACATGTTGACATGTTTGTGTGTTTTTCTCCCAAAATTTCAGCTGCTCCGATACAGAGTTAAAATAGACAGAGAAATGAACTTAATTGGGGATACCTTTACCAGCTGAGTTTAACAAAGGAAAAAAAAGGGGGCAAGGGATTAATGTGTTGGAAAACAAGTGGTGATAGTAATGGTTGATGGAACATAAGCTACATAACAAAGGGATTGAGGCTATCAGGGGAGGAAGGGACTAGTGAAAGACGGCAAGGTCAACTCACGGAAATTCATGATATGGCAAAAGAATTATTGGAGTTGGGATAATGGCAGAAAACACAGGGACTGTTGACTAGAGACGTACTGCTATATACAGAGGCTGTGAAAAAGTGGCAGTTACTGGAAATAGCAAGAGCATTGTTATGGTAGTGGGTATCTATGGTGATGAGTACTACACAGTTATTGAAGACATGTATGTTATGAGTTGATAAGCCAGAATATTGGATAGATCACTTTTGTGAATGTAGAAATAGCTAAGGATCAGTAGTGATGTTAGTAGTGTGAAGTGCAAGAGAATGATCTGGCACTGAAATGTTTAATAAATCAGATAATGATTATGAGGAAAGCAGATGATTGCCATTTGGAAATATAGTGTGACATTAGTGTGATAATTATGTTTCAACATAATTGGAATTTCAGGGATGCTAAAGGAGATAGTGCTTGGAAAAAACTATGAGGATCAAAAAGGAGATCAACCCTACCTCTAGGACTAGTTGTACCTGGAATGTTAAGAGAGAGAAAAAAAATCATCCATTTGAGAGGGTTACAGAAGTATCAGGGTTCTCCGTAGAGAGCCTAGTTCAGAAGCACAGTTGAGGCTAGTGTGGGATTATAACGGTTGGGAGATTGAAACAGAACAGGACATATACAAAAGAGCTCAGATAATGAGAGACAATATGAGAATATTGGGTGTGATAAACAGTAACAGAAGATACACACCTCATATAAAAGCTGATGGTCCCAAGACAGATGATAATCATGGGGAGGCCAAGAGGTTGTGAATGTTGGGGGAAGAAAATGGGGATGGTAGCGGACTCTTGATATAAGATCTGGAACCCTGTGAGTTCCTTCTTAAATCACAGTAATGGGGTTGTAAGTGCTGGCAGAGAAGAGGTGTCACCAAGAAACTTAAGAAACTCTTTGGCTGTTCTGCTAGTAGAGATATTTAGGCCAGAGAACTGGTGTTTCTTGGCTGTCTTAAACGTTGTATTATTTTTTCTCATCTTCAAGGTATTAATAGTATTTCTATCTATTCCATTGGCTAGAATCATGAAATGCAAAGGGTAATCATTGAGTTAATAACTAATTGTTGTAAATCTCTGTCAGTTTAATTTTGGCAAAACTCACAGAATGGAAACGGATTACAGTAAAAGGAATGTTATAATTGCTAAAACAAAAAATAGAAATATCCATTGTTTTTGGAGTTTAATATTTCATAATGTTTATATGACATGATTTTTTAAGTCAAAAGAAACCAATAAGTTCAATCGTTTGAGTTAAAGTGTTACATAAACTTTGTATACATCCATCTCAGCTACAGATAACTATATTCCAGTTCCAGAAAAATGCACACATTTGTTTACTTGTTGCAAATCATTAAGTGTTTGTTATGCCAGGAACTGTGCTAAATTTTAGAGACAAAATGATAAAAACATAGAGCCTCTGACTTCAATGGCTTCTAATTTAGCAGTCATATAGGCAAATGCTAAATTACAATTCAGTACAATACTTGTTATGATAGAGTTATAACAGAAGAAATAAAGGAGCCTTTTCTTTGGAGGGAAGTCTTGAGAAATTAACAAAGCTTTTTGCCTGAATATTTGTTCAAATTTTTATAGTCTAGACTGGAAAGCATAGAACCTCAAGTTTCCCTTTACATTTCCTTTTTAAAGATGGGATATTTTGCAAGTATCTACTTCCTATTCCCTCCACTTTCTCAGCTCTTCAGTCAATAGTTGAGCAAGTATTTTTAGCCCCACAATGCAACTTTCCAAGCCTCATCACCATATCATCTCTCACAGAAGGAAAGAAGAAAAAATGATTCTTTAACTTTTTTTTTCCATCTTCCAAAATACTACCTGACCTCCACTCCATTTGGGTTGGAAGAGGTGTTTGTTTGTTTGTTTGTTTGTTTGTTTTCAGATATTTGCATTGTGGTGACTGTATTAGTCCATCTTCACGCTGCTGATAAAGACACACACAAGACTGGGTAATTTATAAAGAAAAAGAGGTTTAATGGACTCAGTTCCACATGGCTGGGGAGGCCTCACAATCATGGTGGAAGGAGAAAGGCACATCTTACATCTTACATGGCAGCGGACAAGAGAGAATGAGAGCCAAGAAAAAGGAGAAACCCCTTATAAAACCACCAGATCTTGTGAGACTTATTCACTACCACGAGAACAGTATGAGGGAAACCGCCCCCATGATTCAATTATTTCCCACTGGGTCCCTCCCACAACATGTGGGAATTATTGGAGCTATAATTCAAGATGAGACTTGCGTGGGGACACAGCAAAAGCAGATCAGTGACCTTGATGTGTTCCCTGTGTAAGAAGTTGCCTTAGCCATAATTTTCTAAAAAATAGCATTCAGAGCAAAGCCCATATACTATTGCTCTTTTGGGAGAAGAAATCCCGAGATAAGAGTGAGGTACAGGGGACATGACATTAGAAAGGAGCACAAGCAACACTACATGTTGCATTAATGAGCTACTACAATTTGTAAGGAAACCCGCATTATTACTCATGTTAGAGGCCATATAATGCCACTGCTTCTTGGTAGCATCTATCCAAGGAGACAAAGAGAAAACATTTTTCAATTGAGAGCTTCTTTCCATATTCTATTTTTCATTGGTCAAGGGTCAGCCTATAAGCCCTTAATTTTTCTGTACTTCTGGGAATTCTATGTGGCCCCTCCAGGTAACTGCTGGGAAATGATAATCAGTAGATCCAGTCAGGCTGAAATTGGGCACTTGAGATGCTAAATGCTATATGGCTCCAACTAAAGCTAACTCATGAAGCCATATCCAGGCTCAGCTCCTGCCTCAGGGACAAACTGAATCAACCGGTAGTATTTCAAGATGAGGCAACAACAGTAAAGGCCAGGTATTAAGACTATAAGAGCATGTTGAGCACGCTCCATCTGAGAAACATGACAAATGTCTAAGGGTTACAGGACAAATAATATTGATTGTATCTGGGGAGATGCATAGCTTGGATCCGGCAGAGTTCATTTCTTGCACTGCCCAGATCTGCTTATAACCTCTCTTGTATAAGCATACAATGCATTCACGTCCATCCTGAGAGAAGAGATACAAATCCAGTGCTTCAAAGCATAACTGATTACAGTATTCCAAAAAGACTTGAAAAACGTAAGAAAAAAACACTATATCCCCTGTCATTGCTGCTGGTTCCAGAACAATAATTGATATGTATCATCTCCCTATTCTATTGCAACTTGAGATTTTTCTTGACCAAGGCTTTAACTAGCCTTGGTTGCTTGCCTAATGGGGTCCCCCAGCCTTTCATCCACAAGAAGTCTAAGATCTCAGTTGCCCTACCATTTAGGGGGTGGTGGCTGCTACAACTGTCCAATCACAGTTATCACTGGATGATGTAATACCAAGAGACCCCCTAGAAAGTCCCTCGTGGGAGATATATTCCTCTTGCGTCAATTGTATGATATCACCTTCAGCTCATTAAAGAAATTATGTATTAATCCACTGAGAAAACTAGCTTCTTTCATTTCTGACTGGCTTGCTGATGGTAGCCAGATGGTAATAACAGCTTCTGGAAAAACATCTTCCATTTGGGGAACCAAGTTAACTAACTTTGCAGAGACTAATTTTGCAGAGTTAGAAAACAAAACTTCTGCAAGAGGGTCACCAAGAGTGATGATAAGAAGGCTCCAGTCTTTTTTATTTTTTCTTGGACTTCCAGTTACTGAGAACACAGCTCCATGTATCAGTCATTTGTTCAATGAATATACTAGATTCTGTAGAACAGCTTTCCAACTCACAAAATGTTGTCCCTGAACTAACAGGTTAACTGAGCCTTCAGGATTCCTTTCCACCAATGACAACTTCTAGATGATGCAAAGCCAGTGAATTCCGTATTTGTACCTCAATTTTCAAAGCCCTTTGCGATAAAATAGGTTCCTATGAGACAATATTACATAGGACACTATGTTGATAGCTCAGGCATTCTATAACCACTTGGGTGACTTCCAGAAGAAAAGACAAATCCAGATCAATGTATATATTGATTTTGGCTAGGAATAATTTCTACCCCCTCCAAAGTCCAAGGCAATCAACCAATCACTGGAGGTTGTCTTTTTTTTTTAATTTTTCTTTAAATTTGGGGATACATGTGCAGAACGTGCAGATTTGTTACGTAGGTATACATGTGCCATGGTGGTTTGCTGAACCTACTGACCTATCCTCTAAGTTCCCTACCCTCCCTCTCAATCCCCCAATAGGCCCTGGCATATGTTGTTCTGCTCCCTGTGTGGAGAAGACATATGCGTGCAGGTGTCTTTATAATGCAATGATTTCTATTCCTTTGGGTATATACCACGTAATGGGATTGCTGAGTCAAATGATATTTCTGGTTCTAGATCCCTGAGGAATCACCATACTGTCTTCCACAATGGTTGAACTAATTTACATTCCCACCAACAGTGTAAAAGCATTGCTATTTCTCCAATGCTTCACCAGCATCTATTGTTTCTTGACTTTTTAATAATTGCCATTCTGATTGGCATGAGATGGTCTCTCACTGTGGTTTTGATTTGCATTTGTCTAATGATCAGTGATGTTGAGCTTTTTTTCATAGGTTTGTTGGCTGCATAAACATCTTCTTTTGAGAAGTGTCTGTCCATATCCTTTGCCCACTTTTTTAATGGGGTCATTTGCTTTTGTTCTTGTTAATTTGTAAAGTTCCTAGTGAATTCTGGATATTAGACCTTTGTCAGATGAGTAGATTGCAAAAATTTTCTCCCATTCTGTAGGTTGCCTGTTTATTCTGATGATAGTTTCTTTTGCTGTGCAGAAGCTCTTTAGTTTAATTAGATCCCATTTGTCAATTTTGGCTTCTGTTGCAATTGCCTTTGGCATTTTCATTATGAAGTCTTTGCCCAGCCTATGTCCTGAATAGTATTGCCTAGGTTTTCTTCTAGGGTTTTTATGGTTTTGGGTTTTACATTTAAGCCCTGAATCCATCTTGAGTTGATTTTTGTATAAGGTGTAAGGAAGGGGTCCAGTTTCAGTTTTCCACATATGGTTAGCCAGTTTTCCCAGCACCATGTATTGTAGAAAATCCTTTCCCCATTGCTTATTTTTGTCAGGTTTGTCAAAGATCAGATGGTTGTAAATGTGTGGCATTATTTCTGAGGTCTCTGTTCTGTTCCATTGGTCTATGTGCCTGTTTTGGTACCAGTACCATGCTTTTGGTTACTGTATCTTTGTAGTGTAGTTTGAAGTCAGGTAGTATGATGCCTCCAGCTTTGTTCTTTTTGCTTAGCATTGCCTTGGTTATATGGGATCTTCTTTGATTCCATATGAAATGTAAATTAGTTTTTCCTAATTCTGTGAAGAATGTTAATGGTATTTTGATGGGAGTAGCACTGAATCTATAAATTACTTTGGGCAGTATGGCCATTTTCATGGTATTGATTCTTCCTGTCCATAAGCATGGAATATTTTTCTGTTCGTTTATGTCCTCTCTTATCTCCTTGAGCTGTGGTTTGTAGTCCTCCTTGAAGAAGTCCTTCACATCCCTTATTAGCTGTATTCCTAGGTATTTTATTCTCTTTGTAGCAATTGTGAATGGGGGTTCATTCATGATTTGGCTCTTTGCTTGTTTATTGTTGGTGTAAACGAACACATGCGATTTTTGCACGCTGATTTTGTATCCTGAGACTTTGCTGAAGTTGCTTATCAGCTTAAGGAGTTTTTGGGCTGAGATGACAGGGTTTTCTGAATATAGAATCATGTCGTCTGCAAACAGAGACAATTTGACTTCTGCTCTTCCTATGTGAATACACTTTATTTCTTTCTCTTGCCTGATTGCCTTAGCCAGAACTTCCAATGCTATGTTGAATAGGAGTGGTGAGAGAGGGCATTTTTGTCTTGTAACGATTTTCAAAGGGAATCCTTCCAGCTTTTGAACATTCAATATGATATTGGCTGTGAATATTTCATAAGTAGCTCTTAGTATTTTGAGATATGTTCCATCAATACCTAGTTTATTGAGAGTTAACATGAAGGGATGGATTTTATCAAAGGCCTTTTCTTCGTCTATTGAGATTATCATGTGGTTTTTGTCTTTGGTTCTGTTTATGTGATGGATTACATTTATTGATCTGCATATGTTAAACCAGCCTTGCATTCTAGGAATGAAGCCAACTTGAACGTGGTGGATATGTTTTGTGATGTGCTGCTAGATTCGGTTTGCCAGTATTTTATGGAGGATTTTTGTATCCATGTTCTTCAGGGATATTGGCCTGAAGTTTTTGTTTTTTGTTGTGTCTCTGCCAGGTTTTGATATAATGATGAAGCTGGCTTCATAAGATGAGTTAGGGAGGAGTCCTACTTTTTCAATTTTTGGAATAGTTTCAGAAGGAATGGTACCAGCACCTCTTCGTACCTCTGGTAGAATTTGGCTGTGAATCCATCCAGTCCTGGACTTTTTTTGGTTAGTAGGCTATTAATACTGCCTCAATTTCAGAACCTGTTATTGGTCTATTCGGAGATTCCACTTCTTCCTGGCTTAATCTTTGGAGGGTGTATGTGTCTAGGAATTTGTCCATTTCTTCTAGATTTTCTAGTTTATTTGCATAGAGATGTTTACAGTATTCTCTGATGGTAGTTTGTATTTCTGTAGGGTCAGTGATGATATCCCCTTTATCATTTTTTTATTGGGTCGATTTGATTCCTCTCTCTCTTCTTATTAGTCTAGCTAGCATTCTATTTTGCTAATTTTTTCAAAAAAAACATCTCCTAGATTCATTGATTTTTTGGAGGGATTTTCATGTCTCTATCTCCTTCAATTCTGCTCTGATCTTAGTTATTTCTTGTCTTCTGCTAGATTTTGGATTCGTTTTCTCTTGCTTCTATAGCTCTTTTAATTGTGATGTTAGGGTATCAATTTGAGATCTTTCTAGCTTTATGTTGTGGACATTTAGTGCTATAAATTTCCCTCTTAACACTGTTTTAGCTGTGTCCCAGAGATTCTGGTATGTTGCCTCTGTTTTCATTGGTTTCAAATAACTTCTAGATTTCTGCCTCAATTTCATTATTTACCCAGGAGTCATTCAGGAGGAGGTTGTTAAATTTCTAAGTAATTTTGTGGTTTTGAGTGAGTTTCTTAATCTTGAGTTCTAATTTGATTGCACTGTGGTCAGAGAGACTGGTTTGTTATGATTTCAGTTCTTTTGCACTTGCTGAGGAGTGTTTTACTTCCAATTATGTGGTCAATTTTAGAATGAGCCACGTGGCACTGAGAAGAATGTAAATTCTGTTGATTTGGTGTGGAGATTCTGTAGATGTCTATTAGGTCCGCTTGATGAAGAGCTGAGATCAAGTCCTAAATGTCCTTGTTAATTTTCTGCCTCATTGATCTGCCTAATATTGACAGTAGGGTGTTAAAGTATCCCACGTTTATTGTGTGGGAGTCTAAGTCTCTTTGTAGGTCTCTAAGAACTTGTTTCATGAATCTGAGGGTTCCTGTATTGGGTGCATATTATTTGGGATAGTTAGCTTTTCTTGTGGAAGTAATCCCTTTATCATTGTGTAATACCCTTCTTTGTCTTTTTTGATCTTTGTAGGTTTAAAGTCTGTTTTGTCAGAGACTAGGATTGCAACTGCTGCTTTCTTTTGCTTTCCATTTGCTTTGGTAAATATTCATCCATCCCTTTATTTTGAGCTTATGCATGACTTTGCACATTAGATGGGTCCCCTGAATACGGAACAGCAATGGGTCTTGATTCTTTATCCAATTTGCCAGTTTGTGTCTTTTAATTAGGGCATTTAGCCCATTTACATTTAAGAATAGCTTTGTTATGTGCATTTGATTCTACCATCATGATGCCAGCTGGAAATTTTGCACACTAGTTGATGCAGTTTCTTCATAGAGTCATTGGTCTTTATATTTTGGTGTGTTTTCACGGTGGCTGGTACCAGTTTTTCCTTTCCATGTTTATTTTTTGCTTCAGGAGCTCTTGCAAGGCAGGCCTGACAGTGACTAAATCCCTCAGCATTTCCTTGTCTGAAAAAAAAGTATTTATCCTTTACTTATGAAGCTCAGTTTGGCTGGATATGAAATTCTGGGTTGAAAAATCTTTTCTTTAAGAATGCTGAGTTTTGGCCCCAATCTCTTCTGGCTTGTAGGGTTTCTGCTGAAAGGTCCACTGTTAGTCTGATGGGCTTCCCTTTGTAGGTGACCTGGTCTTTCTTTCTGGCTGCCCTTAACATTTTTTCCTTCATTTTGACCTTGGAGAGTCTGACGATTCTGTGTCTTGGGGTTGATCTTCTCCTGGAGTGTCTTAATGGTGTTCTTGGTTTTTCCTGAATTTGCATGTTAGCCTATCTTGCTAGGTTGGGGAAGTTCTCCTGGATAATATCCTGAAGTGTGTTTTCCAACTTGGTTCCATTCCCCCTATCTACTTCAGGTACTCCAATCAATCGTACATTCGTTCTGTTTAGTAGTCCCATATGTCTCAGAGTTTTTGTTCGTTCCCTTTCATTGTTTTCTCTAATGTTGTCTGCATGCCTTATTTCAGCAAGGTGGCCTTCAAACTCTGACATTTCCCCTTGGTTGATTTAGCTATTGATACTTGTGTATGCTTCACAAAATTCCTGTGCTGTGTTTTTCAGCTCCATCAGGTCATTTATGTTCCCCTGTAAACTGGTTATTCTAGTTAGCAACTCCTCTAACTTTTTATCAAGGTTCTTGGTTTATTTGCATTGGATTAGAACATGCTCCTAAGCCTCTGGCTGGAGTTGTTGGAGTTCCTGCAGGGAAGTCCTGCCCAGTGAGGAAGGATGAATCAAGGTCAGGCCTGAGGAGATGCTCTAGCCACAGCCAGTGTGTTAGGCTCTGGGGGAGCACCTCTTGGGACCAAGACATTCACTCTCCCTGACTCCAGCAGGGAAAAAGTGTGGCCTGGAACTATTGAGATGGATACCACCATTCCCCCGACCAGCGAGCTTAGCATGTTAGGCAGTTTTGAGTTGCAGTGCTGGCTGCTGCCCCTCTCAAAAAGAGCTCAAAGGGCTTACACAGCAGGCAGCCACAGCTGTGGTGTTTGTTGCCTCTCTCCCTGGGGAGTGAGCAGGCTTAAGCAGATTCTAGCTGAGAGGCTGTTGAGAATCTGCATGGCTCTGGGATTGGGACCCTATCCCCTGGTGGCATGAGTGTGCGAGTGGGATCTTCCGATCCATGGGTTGCACAGTTCTGTGGAAAAAGCATGGTTTCCCCAGCTGGGTGGGATGCTCACTCACTGCCTCCCTTGGCTGGGGGGTGGAGGGTCCCCTGCCCCGTGTGGCTCTCAGGTGGGCCACCACACCATCCTGCTCTTCCTTCTTTGTGGATCACGCCAGCTGCCTAGTCAGTTCTGATGAGAGAACCTGGATACCTTGGTTGCCAGTGCAGGATTCACACGCTAATTATGGTCTTTGCAATAGGAGCTTCTGATCATAGCGGCTTCTAGTTGGCCATCTTGGCCCTGCTCCCCCAAAAGTGTTTTTTGAATGAGGTTGTCTTGTATCATTGAGGATGGTGATATTTTGAGGGCTCAGAGTGGGACCCCAACAAAATGAAAGGTTGAATATTTAGTAGTGGTGATAGCTTTATCAGCCTTGGTGAGATAAAATCCGTGTTACTGAACCTATGCATAGCCTGTGATAATAGTTCTCTGTTCATGAACATACAGCACAAGCACTATTATGATTAAAGGAGACTGGCTAACAACCATAGATAATTTATGCTGACACCTGATTGTTGACAATCTTATATGTAATGAATGTTTTCTGGTGAACAAATGCCTAAATACAAAGATCTGCACACTTTTAGCCTTCGCCCATAGGTACATACACTTAATACTGCTTTAGACCTTCTTGTTCCCTTTCTTCATTCCAGGTGCACAACCAATCTGTTAAGCCATTCATTCCACTTTCCTGGGGTCAATATATATCCATACATCACCTTTCCCTCCACAAAAAGTTGTCCATCAAATGTGTTGCTTGCCACACTCAGATAATTATTTCCCTTCCCCATCATCCCTCAGTGCCACTCCTGAGTGGGATGTAACGAAACAGTCAATTTAAATATGAGTAAGTTCTCAGTATTGACCTTCTTCCGTAGTTGGATGTAAGAAACCCACAGAACATCCTCCTATGAAGACATAAGTGTGAGTTGAGGAAGAATTATCAGTACAACAGAGATGTATGACAGGTAACTTACTTATTCATGTAATTCACTTGTGCCTTCTGGACTTGCCTCAGCTAGTCCTGAATGTATCATCTCCATCCTACAGTGAAGCTAATGCCCTAATAACTCTCAGTTTATAATGGGTAGCTCAGGCTGCATACATTCTCAGTGTCACATGACCTAGTGCTTAATCTCTATTAGGGCTCATTAACATGCAGACAGCTGTTATTCCAATGAACAGTAGTTTACTCCAGATGTCCTGCTTCAGTGCCCTAACGGCCTGAATTACCTCTTTCTCAGTTGTAGGAACTGTGAGATGAAACAAGTTCCCCTTTTCCTTACAGGGGATATCCCAACCTGTCTCAGGCCACTGGATCCCTAAAAAATGACCTGCAGTCTCCCAAATCGTCATAGGATTTACCTCCTGCCTTCAGGAACACATCTCTTACTAGGACTTTTAAGATGGTTGCCACTTTCTTCTCCCCAAGTCCAATTAGCACAATGTTGTCAATACAGTAGATCACCATGATATTCTATGGCATTTCAAAATAATAAAAATGCCTGCACAGTGTCTTATGAGGGGCCAGGAGCTTCAAACTAATCTTGAAGAAAGACATTAAAAGGGTATTATTGCTGCCCTCACCACTTGAAAATAAATTCCTCACACCAAATGCCAGAGGTTGTAATTGAGCTGCTCTAGTAAAGACACCACATCTCATAGCAACTGCAATTGGATTTGCCACCTGTATAAGTTCATGATAATCCATCAACATCCACCATCCCCAACTAGGTAGTAGCAGAAATCAAACAGGTGAATTAAATGGAGCTATTATTGGAACTATCAGCCTTCCTTCTTTTAAGTGTTTGATATTGGCAATAATCTCTACAATTCCTTTCTAGCTGTAGTATTTCTTCGAATTTTTTGTCTAATGGGATAGAGGGGCAGTTTTAGGAACTTCTGCTTTCGCTTTCTACCATAATAGCACTTACTCTATAGGTCAGAGAACGAATGTGAGAGATTCTGACATTTTTAATAAAAAACTGCTGACTTCCCAATTAACTATTTGAGGTTCAGGAATATGGTCTTGTGATGAACCCAAACACCCACTGAACAAACTATAAAAGCATTTGGCCTAAATTTCATTTATTATCTGGCCCTTACAAACTCCCACTCTACTCAGAGACTCATAATGGCATTTTTAGTTCCCTGGGTATCAGTATCATGTCAGACATATGTCTTAGAAAGTCTGGAAAGCTCTCATAGAAAGCACAGTTACCCTAGAAATTGTCCAAAAGTCTGCCTGGGGGAATATTAGAAAAATATTTACTGTATAAACTTACAGTGCTTTTGAGAGTCTTCCTTTCAATCAAGGAGCTGTTTCAATGAATTGGCAGATCAGGAACCAGGGTAAGGAACTATGATTTTCCCTCCTAAATGCTGGTGTCAGCTTGTCCACTAGTCAGATTTGTTTTGTTTTTATTATTATACAAATTAAACCCCCTGGCTTAATTGTACAGGCTATCTGTCCATCTGTGTTTCCCTGATAGCCATTGCTCTAGATCTCTATGAATTGAGGCATCGTTATTGCTACTATGGCTTTGCTGTCCATCTCAGCAACTGCATCCACTTTGTCAGGGCTAGTTACATGTTGCCATCCCGCCCAGGCCATTTCAAACTGCTCCTCCTCATTGAAATCTGGAATCCCAACACCATGGTGACATCTCCCTGCAGTGACAACTACTAAAGTGCTTCTCAAAATGCATTCTTTATTA
Source organism: Hylobates moloch (assembly GCF_009828535.3). Lineage (NCBI taxonomy): Eukaryota > Metazoa > Chordata > Mammalia > Primates > Hylobatidae > Hylobates > Hylobates moloch. The sequence goes on along the minus strand of NW_026652290.1, from coordinate 75,105,878 downwards.
CCACAGTGAAGGCAGTGTCTTTGGGCCCTCCCTGGGAACACAAGTGGGTGATAATTTCTCAGTTACATTTACTATGTAAATCCATTCAAACGTTACCAATTCCCTCTGACATCTAACTTCTTTAATATTATGTTGAATATTCTGAAATCTCTACCTCATTTCTCATAAGTCTTTATTATATCTAATGTTTAAGGAGTCATTACAGCAAACTAGTGTAAAGAGCTTCAACTATGCTTGCCAGGATGTTGAACCATTAATGGGGGTAAGTGCCCTGCGAGTTCTTCCCATCTAAACTTATATTTCATCTCTTTGAATAAACATGCTCAAATCCACTTCTGTACATATGTCATCAGTTCCTGACAGTAATATGTACCAGATCCTACCACTCCTTTGATGGATACACTCTTTGTTCCCAGAACTGTGTTTCTTACTGACTTGGAAGCAAGGAGAGTAAATTGGGATAAGTCTTAAGGAAAACAAACGTAAACTTGCCTCGGATATGGGCATTTCATGGTACTCAGATACAGGGAAACTGTTCTCCTTTAGCAGGGGGAAGCTAGGTTTTTCTACCAGCCAGAGGGCTCAGTGGAATGTGGAGATTGAAGAATCTCAGGTTGATAAACTAATGAACCCACTTCATATTTCAGGTTGCCACTCTCTCCAATCAGAGGCTATGCATTCAGGCTCCTTTTGCAGCTCTCCCACCATTATGATCAAATCCTAAGCTTCATTTTTTAGTGTAGAATATCTTGTGCATTAAGGGATAAGAACCTTTTTAAGAGATGCATCTGAGACCATTGGCTTTGTAAACATGCTTTAATTTGGCCTCCAGTGCTGTCAAAACTAGCCGTTCAAACGACAGTCATGTAAATTATCAATGCTCCTATTCATCATTGATAAAGTCTATTAACAATTTGATTTCTTAATGCTCTGTCTTCCACCCACACCTCAATTCAATTGATAGGTGAAACTTGTAATAATCATGTACATCATAGTTTTTTTTTAACCACTCTGCTTTTTACCAGCAATGAGGCCCTATTGCCTTCAGTTAGGCGAGCAATCGAATCTCAAATCCCCATCCTAAAGGTCCGTTTAACAGACATAGATACCAAACGCATTAGCCCAGGTTTCCTAGAAAATAGAGTCGGAAATAAAGTTTGGATGTGAATGCTTTCTTGGAGGAGCATAATCCCAGGAGATTGAGAATATCACAGAAGAAAGGAAAGCAAACACAAGGGAATGTGTTACCATACCAATTTGGCCACAGCTTTAACTGTAAACAAATGTGGTTACTCAGACCTTAATTTATCTGCCAGCTGCCCCTGAAATCCTCTCTCTCTTTGGTCAAATTTTACCCACAGGAAATTACCTGTCCTAAAGTTTTAGGTTGTTTTACTTATACTCTCCAGGCAGCTGCCGAGACACCCACGGCATCTGTGGGCACTGCCTGGACTCCTTCTGCAGAGGGTGTTTTGGAGGCTGTATTACTCCGTTTTCACACTGCTATAAAGATACTACTTGAGACTCGGTAATTTATAAATAAAAGAGTTTTAATTGACTCACAGTTCTGCATGGCTGGGGAGCCCTCAGAAAACTTGAAATCACAGCAGAAGGGAAAGCAGGTACCTTCTTCACAAGGCAACAGGAGAGAGGATGAGCATCAATGAGGAAGTGCCACACTTTAAAACCATCAGCTCTCTGGTCGGGCGCGATGGTTCATGCCTGTAATCCCAAACACTTTGGGAGGCCGAGGTGGGCGGATTGCCTGAGCTCAGGAGTTCGCAACCAGCCTGGGCAACACGGTGAAACCCCATCTCTACTAAAATACAAAAAATTAACCGGGCATGGAGGTGTGCACCTGTAGTCCCAGCTACTCGGGAGGCTGAGGCAGGAGAATCCCTTGAACCCAGGAGGCGGAGCTTGCAGTGAGCCGAGATCAGGCCACAGCACTCCAGCCTGGGCGTCAGAGTGGGCCTCTGTCTCAAAACAACAACAACAACAACAAAAACCATCAGCTGTCATGAGAACTCACTCACTACCATGAGAACGGCATGAGGGAAACCCCCCTCCACGATCCAATCACCTCCCTTCCTCAACACTGGGGGATTACAATTCGAGATGAGATTTTGGTGGGGACACAGAGCCAAACCATATCAAAGGCTTTGTTAAAGTCTGGACTTTGTCAGTAGAAGACAACCAGAAGTGTCAGAATCTACGATAAGTTCAAAGGTGATGACCAGGCTTTGTGAACAAGGAAATGGCCTTGCTCACATTGACACTCACATTGCAGTCACTGGAGACACTCAGTTTGGAATGCAGGAGACATGGCCAAGGCCAGAGAGGTAGATGGGGCCACATGAATCTGGGCAAGGACATAAACCAAGTTGCATCAAAGAGCCATCATTTGGTAAATCTCTCTAAGGCAGCATCTTAGTGACTTGAAAACTGAGCTCTTCACAGAGGCATGATGACTTGAAAACGCTAGAGAAGAACTAGAAGTTCCAGGACCTAATATATAATACAGAAAGTAATTCACCAAAGACCTGAAGTAGCAACATAACAGGGAACAATATTAAATAAATGGAAAAGTTATAGAAATCTGCCCAAATTGAAAGTTAGGCCATTATTAAAAAGTCTCTGACACATCTACTTCATATGAAGAAAGCAAAAGTTACAAGCAGGATGAAATGATAGTTTTCTAGAGGCAAACTGGAAACATGAGAAGTTTATTGACAAATTACAAGGTTATTTTTTATTTTTTGAAAATAGTCTCTTTTTTGTCTTTTGAGGTTCTGGATCTTTACAAGAAAGTAATTTCTTTTGTTGAATTGCCCTTTCCTAGGGACAAATATACATCTTATCCCTCAAAAAATATTTTCTTTTACTATCATCTTATCCCTGATAGCAATAACTTACTGTTCAGACGCTTTCCTGAAATACATTTGGCAAGAAAGAAACATCAGTTTCCTTAGCCAAAAAGAAAAAAAAGTAACAACATATCTAGTCTGCCAATCACCTTGTATAGTATAGAGTACACGGAAATATTATATTAAATATAAGATTGCTTTGATAGACATTTCAGCACTTATTACATGTTTAGTGAAGTAGGTTGTAAAATTCTCGGGTATATTGTGAGCAGAGCAAGAGGATTAAACAGGAGTAGACTTGGGTATAAAATAAAAGAAGAAAATGAAGCAGATTGTCAGCTTTAGGAACTAAATGGTGAACATACTGTTGTTTTAGACGTTTTAGTCAAACAACTAGTCCAATTAGTTTTTTTCTCTACTCTTTTTCTTTCCTGAATATATGCCTACTTTTTATTAAAGTAATGCATTCTCATGATTTTTACTAAAATAGCACCAATGAGCTTAACATAAAAAGCAGCAAGCCCCTGTCTGCCACTCCCATCTGCAAACTTACTTGTAAAAACAACTATTTTTATGTCTTCTGGTGAATGTCTTCTTGTCTCTAACTAGTATCCCTCTAACACATTTATGCAAGTTCATTAATTTTGACAGTATCTACTGCTGCTATGATAGATGCTTTAGTGCATGTGCACTAAAACCACCTCCATTTACATACTCAATTCCTAAGTTTCACAGTTGTTTTAGTATTTTTAGTTTGTCTCTTTATTTATGTAACTTAAAATAATATACCCAATGTTTCTTGTTCCATTGATGTTTGATCATTTCTCTCAACTGCCATTTTGTGATTGCTACCGTCCCTCTACCCCAACTCTGTGCCTCACCTACACATCCTAACTTCTCTCTTCTATATCTTTATGTTTGCATTGTCAAGACATCTTGGTAGGGTTCCTCCAGATAATCCTCCCTTACAGAATTTAGGGCCCTACAAAAAAAAAAAAATAAGCAACTTTACTAGAAGTCTTTTTCTTTTTTTGTTCACCAAGGTTCAGAAGCTTTAAAGTAGATTTTGTTACTTAACATAGCATAGTCTTAATACAGATGCCAGTGCATGAAATATAAGCACGGGAATGGCTTTTGGCTACATGCTTTAGAAATGCCAATCGGTTTTTGGCTGTGGGAGAACCAGTTGTAAGCCTAATCCCTCTTTGACTACTGGTGGCTGGTTAGCATATAAGCACATGGCTGTCTTCAATTATTTTAGGCTGCCTACACCAACCAATTAAGAAGAGCCCTCTCTTCAGGACAGCTTGATGTAACAAAACAAGTATTTGGCCTATTCTGCAGGTGATTGGCACCTCTGATGGAATTCCTCCAAAGCTGTGAAATGGAACTCAGCTATTTGATAACTTATGGGTCTCTGGAAAAAACTCATTTCCTCCCTGCCATCAGTTTAAGTATAACTACCAGGAATGGTAAGAAACTACGAAGCTTAATGCCCCTCTTTGTTTGGGGATCTTCATTTTCTATTCTCCGTTATGGCTTGCAAGTTAAGACAGATAAAATTAAAGCTCATTTTAGTTCTTGTCCTACTCAGTGGGTCTGAGTCTCTGTAAAAATTCACATTCCAATTTCCACCTTTGGTACTAGTAAATTAATCTGTATTTAGACTAAGATAGTAATATTTACATTCTGTTCTATAATATCAGTGAAATCATCTGAGGGTTATCTAAATGGTGATTATAAAAGTTGAAAGACCAAAGACAGTATTTCTATTAGTATGAGTATATAAATATTGTTCATCACACATCCAACTAGAAGGCTGTGATTTCCACTCCTTCTCTATGTTCTCAATGTATAAACCCATCACAACTCAAACAAAAGTATTTTTAGCATTGAATTAGATAGAATCTCCTTTACTCTATTTCCTCCATTGCTCAAGTCATGCCACTTTTTTTTTTTTTGAGATGGAGTCTCGCTCTTGTTGCCCAGGCTGCTCTTAGCTCACTGCAACCTCTGCCTCCCAGGTTCAAGCAATTCTCCTGCCTCAGCCTCCTGAGTAGCTGGGATTACAGGCATACCCCACCATGCCCAGCTAATTTTTTTGTATTTTTAGTAATGAAGGGGTTTCACCGTGTTGGTCAGGCTGGCCTGGAACTCCTGACTTCAGGTGATCCACCCATCTTGGCCTCCCAAAGTGCTGTAATTCCAGGTGTGAGCCACTGCGCCCAGCCCATGCCACTCTTTAATTTGCTTTTTGGGGAGACAATTACTTTCTTGTACATTTTGTTTGGTATTTACTAAAATATTTCATAGCCTTTTTTTCTTTCTTGGTTATGAAGAAATATAAGCCACTTATACTATACCTATAATATTTTTCAGCTTTGTATTCAGCCTATCTTCTAGTATTCTTTCTGAAGATACTCCTCTTAGCAACCGCCGATTTCCTTCTCTATGTAGAGTTGGTGTTATTATTGGGATCCTTAGTTATTCTTACCATTTCTTGTATTCCCTGCCTTCCTATTTTTTTAATCTGCATTTTCTGGAGTTCATGCACAAGAAATAGCTTCAGAAAAGATTGTTTGTGGCCAGGCACCACGGCTCACACCTGTAATCCCTGCACCTCGGGAGGCCAAGGTGGGCAAATCACTTGAGGCCAAGATTTCTAGACCAGCCTAGACAACACGGTGAGACCCCGTCTCATTAAAAATACAAAGAATTAGCTGGGCATGGTGGCACATGGCTGTGGTCATAGGTAATTGGGAGGCCGAGGCGGGAGGACTGCTTGAGCCCTGGAGGGAGAGGTTGCAGTGAGCAGAGATTGTGCCACTGCACTCTACCCTGGGTGACAAAGTGAGTGAGACCCTGTCACAAAAAAGAAAAAAAAAAAGTGTGTAAACAGGAAGGCCAACTGGGAGCTCTGTGTACTGCATCAAGAGCACACAGAGCACCAGCCTTTCCCCTACTTCACTCCCAACATTGAAATGAGAAAGCTTTATTATTGAGCATTGACATCCACCCAGATGGAATAGGCATCTCCAGATACTTCCTTTACTTTCTCTAGGGAAGAACAGTTCATTATTCCTGTGAAAGTAAATGCATTCCTGGCTGCTTCTCTTTTGAAAAGAGAGACAATTACAAGGTAGTAAATTCGGAAGGAGGGGTGATGTAAATCCTTTTCCTACCAACCTTCACTTGATGCCTCCTTTTTCAATTCCGCTTCTTACTCTGGGTCTCTGTTACATGTGCTATCTCTGAGTTCAGGGCTCTGAGGTCTGGAGCCTGAGGGGAGATTAACTTCTGTATCTACTCGCTCCCTCCATGCATAATCTAGGGCATTTATTATATTATCCTGTTTCCTCATTCTATCAATTTTTATTCCACTTACATATTTGAGATATTTGATACAATCTCTCATTACTGCTATTTATTGTTTTGTTACCATTTTTACTGTTTTCATTGCTTTTGATGATACTTTATCTAAGAATTCATTATTACTTTTGTTCTCAAGAGGGAGAAAGGCTGACAAGTGCTCAGCTGTCTTAAACCTGAATTCCAGCTATCCTACTAAAGCAATACAATCAGATTAGTTGTGAATTTTATTAGCTACTAGCTAAATTGATTGGTTAATCAGTCAATAATTGACCCATAAAGAATGAAGAGACAGAAAACAAGTTATTAAAATGAATAAGGAGAAATAAAGAATTTTTTCTAGTTAACAAAATATTTTTGTTAATATCTAGTCAACATAGCCTCTCTGAATTTTCTATATTATTTTATTCAAAAATCTTTTGGGGAGGAATTTCTTCAGGTATATTTGTTCCTACCTGCTGTGGGCTCAATACCCAGCACTTCCAATCTGATCATAAGTTGTATGAATTTTTTATACCTATTACAGTTAAGAACTAATTTTATTACTTTGATTCTGCATTAAAATTCTATGATTTCTCATTAATGACAAAATATGTCCTTTTACACTTCAGGAAATGTCACTAATTTTAGGGGAAATTGATATGCAGTTACAGGACAGTAAAAAGATATTATGTTATCTTGTGGGTTGGCTTGCATGTACAATTTCAATCACACCGGTTTCTGAGAGGCCAATCATCTGTAATTTAGAAGAGATTGTAGTGTTGGAGCCTTTTGCAGGCTCCATTTCTCTTACTTTTGAGAGTGCTTGTCTACTTGATAAAAAGAATAAGAAGAAAAAGCAAAAAAAAAAACCGTATTTTCTGTCGTGTTTCTTAAATTCAAATGAGCAGATAATGCTGTTTGATTTTTTTTTCTTCTTTGGTGATGGAAGTCAGTCAAGGGTCTGGAAAAAGAATGTATCTAAGAGAAAGTAGATTTTACTGTTTAAGAGCCCAGGACATAAGCTGTATTTTCCAAGCATCCAGCCAATGCAATCATAAGCAAGTCTCCCTGGGACTGCCAATTTAGTACTATCTTATGTCTGGTGGCAATATCGTATGTTCAAAGACAAATGTGTCCCTGAAATTGGTCTGCAGTTTGGGTAGACATAAGGCTGGCAGATAACTTTCTATTTATTCTTCCTTTTCTTTCTTTCCTTTCTTTCTTCCCTCCTCCCTTCCTTTCTTCCTTCCTCCCTTCCTTTCTTTCTCTATTCTTCCTTTCTTGTTTCCTTTTTTCTTTTATCAGTGACAGGAAAATCATTTTGGACAAAACCCAGATGTGGTCTGTATTTGATGTCGTGCTGAAGTTACGGGGGTTTGGTTACAAACTCTTATCATGTTCCCTGACTTATCTACCTCTGCCGTCAGTCCAAGTCATTACTATCTTAATTAATTGGGCTGGAGCTCCCTCCCTGCATCATTCCAGAGAAAAGAATTCAAAAAAAGAGGAATAGAAGTAGATAAAATTGGTTACAAGTTCTTAGAGTCCAGTAGAGCTGAGTCTATTATTTGAGGTCCTCAAAATCAAAACAACAATAACAACAGAAAAAAATACTTAGGAGATTTTAGTTCTTTTTGTTTTCTTCTTCTTCCCATAAAACTAAACCACAGAAGATAATTATAGTCATCAATAAACAGTTTCCCTCAAAACCTTTTTGAAAAATGAGATTGGGAAAAAAAACAGTTTAAAATAGGAGGACAGGGGAAGTTAGGAGAGAAGAAGATGTGGAGAACAAGGATTACGGGGATTATCCTGGATTATCTTCACTGCCACTACTTTATCTTTACCATTACCATTTTACCTCCCAGCCAAGATCAGAAGTGCTACAGAGGTATCTTTATAGATGTAGATTATAAACTTTATATTATAATATATTATATTAATCAGTATATGTATAATATATTATATATATAATGTTTTTCTCTGTAACTAATAGGGTGGTAGATAAGGTGTTATTTTAAACTACTAGGCATGTATAAAGACTATGAGAATGCAGAAAATAAAAAAGCTACTATTAATATTAAATAAGAACTACATATGAAGACAAGAAACCCAGAAAAGAAAAGATGGGTAAAAAGGAGAGATAGAGAAACGAAATCCTCATAATAGATAAAGAGTTTGTAAGCTGAGACCTGTAGGCTGTTAGGATTATATTTTCATTACAGTTATCTTGAATGGAGCTGTTTTATAGCTCATTTTCACCTCTGAATTTTGAGGAGTTCCCCTACCAACTAATCTACTCAGCTCAGTAAAATTCTTAAGTTAATGGCCATTGATGGGAGTGAGAGAGAGAAAACCCATTTTTCACTCATCATCAAATTTAAGAAGCCAAATGCCTTCCCCATCGCCTTCTGTCTTTTTTTTATTATGTAAAAATCCAGAGAGGTAGAGAAGAAAAAATAAAACTTGTTTCTAAAGGCCACTGCCCTTCACCTTTCTCCTGAGTTCATCTCTAAATAATCTTGGAAAAAAATTTCCAGTTTTCAAAAAATATCTGGGAAACCTTAATTAAGTCTCTAAAATTCAAATCCAAAGTGGAGAGCAGCAGTATGCCTGTAAAACATTCAAATAAAGGCCTTAAAAAGAAAAATCAAAATCTTCTGACGCTATACATTTCTCACTAAAGGTCTGAAGCAAAGACCAGTACACCTTTCATAGATGCCTAGGATTGCTTGCTGTCTGTTACAAGTAAAGGTAGCACTCACAACCTGATGTCAACTCAATGAAAGCTAATCTCACAAACCCCTATAGAAATATAAAGATATTTTCACTTTAGGCTTATGAGGTCTAATTTTTTTTTTTTTTTTTTTTTTTTTAAGACGGAGTCTCAGTCTTTCGCCCAGGCAGGACTGCAGTGGCACTATCTCAGCTCGCTGCTAGCTCCGCCTCCAGGGTTCAGGCCATTCTCCTGCCTCAGCCTCCCAAGTAGCTGGGACTACAGGCGCCTGCCACCGTGCCCAGCTAATTTTTCTTATTTTTAGTAGAGACGGGGTTTCACCGTGTTAACCAAGATGGTCTCGATCTTCTGACCTATGAGGCCTATTTTTGCATGTATTGATATTCTATGTTTTAATATTTAATGATTTTTCTATTCTTTTTATTATTTCCCCATAGGGCAGACTTCTAGAGGAAATAACTCTTCTTAAGCATTTCACATTATTTCTATAGCTTTTCTACTCATCACTCTTCTTTAATTTCTGGGTAATCCTCGACTTCAGATAAGTGACTCACACCTCTTGCTTTTGGCTAAAAAGATTAAAATAGTTTCGTGGTTTTGCTACCTGTGAACTGAATCATATTTTTATATTTCACCCACGTTTCTGTTTATATCTTAGCTCTATGAAGCCTTATATCTACCAGATAACTACTTCACAAAATCTTTGCCAAAGGTATCTTATTAGAAAAATTTAATCTGCCTTTTTTTATAGCTTCCTGTCATAATTTGTAAATTTCTTATTATCTTGCAGATTAACACTAAGGTTTCTCTTGTCCCCTTTCTGTTTGGAATCAGACTAATTACCAGGCTCTGAAAACAAGCAGGAAAAATGGGTAGCATCTCAGCCAAACTGCAAGTAAGAAACTGGAATGATACAATTAACAATGAGCTCATTTTTCTGTTTCTGAGCTCATTGTTAGGGTTCAGGTAGGTTTAGGGTTAGGGTAAGAAACTGGAATGAAACAATTAACAATGAGTTCATTATTCTGTTTCCGAGCTCCTTGTTAATTGTATCATTCCAGTTTCTTACTTGGAGTTTGGCTGAATTGTTACGCATTTTTCCTGCTTGTCTTCAGAGGCTGGTAATTAGTCTGACTTCAAACAAGAGAGGGACAGGAGAAACCTTAGTGTTAATCTGCAAGACAAAAGAAATATACAAATTATGACCATAAGCTATATTAAAAAAAAAAAACAACCTTCACTTTCCTGATCTCTCATGTAGCTACGGATGCCCATGCAACCCAGTTCTGACTAATTAGATGCAAGTAGATGTTCTCTGGATCAAGCATCTAGCAAAGATTGTCAGCGCAGAGAGACTCAGCCCTCCCTTTGACTCTTTGCCCTTCTTCTTCCTGCCAAGAGCAAGGATTCAGTGCCTAGAGATTCATCAGCCATTTTGTGATCATGAAGACGAAATCTACAAACTAAGGAAGCCAGAACAGAAGGAGCTGCTACACTAGTTCTGGGATTCTTATCTCTGGATTTGTTACAGGAGAAAAACTAGAGCCCTTATTTATTTAAGCCGTTGAATGTAGAATTTTCTATCATTTACAACACATTTCCTACTGTAGGAAACAGAATAATTATCAGCATGTCAAATGACATAACAAAAATCCTGCCTGAGTTTGTTTCAATGAGGGAGACATGTAATTTTTTTTTTCTTTTTTCTGAAGAACTTTAGCAACCAGAAACAAGTCAGAGTTTGCTGTTGTATAAGGAACCCAGCTTTCTTTGGAACATACAATTCCCTGAGTTGAAGCAACATTTCTGAACCTGTCAAAGGAATCTTTCTTTACCTTCAAGGCACTCAGTCTACCTAGTGTAGTAGATAATTAAAACACATTTTTATCCAGACTTACAGGATGGATAAGCTCACCTTTTAGCTTTTTATACCTCTCTGCAGAGCCCTCTGATGTGGCAATCATGTATCTGAATAGCCTTCTGGATAAGGCAGAGGAGCTCCTGGGAAAATGTCAAACCTTCGGGAAAGAAGAATTATTTTATTTTTAAGGACAAATAATGGGTGCTTTAAATGTCTATAATTTCTTATGTCCAATTAATAGCAAATTACAGGGGCCATTTCTCTAAAATCTGACATTGTTCCTCAGTTTGACAGCTTTCTTCTTCTTTAAACAATAATAGCTGTTTATTAATTTTTCTTTACTGGGAGAGAGGTTTTCTCCCACCAATCCCCCTCCAACAAAAGAAATTCTAGTTCATTCACACGTTATCACTGTGAGCACATTACTGTACCAAACATTTCAGACTATCTTTTTGTTATTTGTGTTAACTGACATGACATAACTAAAAACTTCTGTCATCCTGTTGGTACAAAAGTAAAGCTCTTTCAAATTTCTGTGAAATTTCAACAATATAACTGTGTTATCTATACTGGTTTTTACACTTTTTCTTTTTCCTTTTTTTTTTTTTTTTGCCAGGAGTTGAACGTCCAAAAGAAACCTTACTTTTTAAAAAAAATATGGATCCAGCCTCCATCTCACTAAGAATAACCTGTTTCACTCATATAAAATACAATCCTTAACAGGAAGTATGTCTTCTTGTTCTCCTTACCTAGATAAGTCTCTCCAGAGTTTAAACCAGGAGGTACTTTGAGAAGCTGACTGAGCTCCTGGATACTCTAAAAACAGTAGTTTTAGCAGACGTTGCACTTGGGGATAATTCAGACCTTGTTTGTGTTATACATTTTAAAAGTGTAAAGCTTACCAGTAATTGAATGCCATAATAGGATGTGAAGTAGAACTTGGCTAAAGTTTACCTTTAATTCATTAGCATTTCTTTACAGTGAAGGTGAGTAGTTTAAATAAAATTAAGAGGTTGTATGAAAATAAGATATTTTCAAATACTCTAATGCATTAGAAAGTAGCTGTGTGCAATTAACATGCTATTTACAAAACATGTTTTATCTAGTCACTAAAATAAGTTCCCTGAGGACCTGGTCAGGAAAGGATTTGTTTCATTTAATCTATATCATTGAAACCAATGCATGTTATTCTAGGTCACTTTTTTATTTACACTATTTATAAAAGTAACCTCCTACATCTCCTCCACTCTACTTAACCCAGTTAATAGGGTTTACTAGTTTTACTAAACTGCTTGCAGTTTGGGATCATTAAATGAAACATTAGATGGAAGCATACATTTATTTATTTACTTTTACCTGGTATCTTTGGATGTGACTATTCATTCTTCCCTTCACTGGATTGTCACATTTGTCCCTGCTATTCCTACTCTTGTCTTGTTCCTCTAGCACCTCCATTCTAATTCCCTCTGTGCTCTGTTGCCTTCTTAGAATCATGTTTCTAACATTCCTTAAACCTACTAAAAATGTTGCCCGTATCTCAGGCTCTATAGAATACATTTCTAACTCCTTCGGTTAGAAATCTTGACCCTTCCCCATTTGATTCCAACCTACATTTACACTTCTGGTTTTCTGCATGGAACTTGTTTCTTTTTGCATTCTGTTCCAAGTCTTTATTCACAATTTTCTCTTTCTTCTCAGCTTTCAAAATCCATGTTTTCTTTTTTAGATAAGAACATTTAGGACATCTTCCAATTAATTGCCCTGTACCTTCCTCCTCTTTGGAATCTTCTCTGCTTTCTTTGGATCAGAATTATAGCACTCACTCACTTTTGAACTTCTGTAACACTCATTGGGAAAAAATTAGTGTTATGAGTAGAAGTTTTATGATAAGACAGATTCAAGTCCTATCATAATTTAATGTGACCCTGGAAATTTTTTTTTCTTCTCTAAAGTCGGAATAATTACAACAACAACAATAATACAGCACACATTGAGACAGGAGAGTTCCCTTGACCCTTTCATGAGGGAGAACTGGAGTGCACCAGCTCTAAGTCTAGCCAGCCACTTTGGCGCTGGCAGGGATGAACTTCACTCACTTGAACCCCCTGAGCTCAACCCCTTAAGGAAGGGAGCATGCAGGCGAGTGGGTACTGGGGCCAGGATGAGCACTTTTGGGCTGTGGCCCCATGGCAGCATCTAGTGGTATGTTAGAGTTAGTGCTCTTTTAGCTTTGCCATCCACGGATGGCTAAGTGTTAATAGGTCAGTGCAGGGTCAGGGTGGCAGCCTTCTGCACCTGCCCCTTTGGCACCTGAGTTCTTGTTCGACATCCAGGAAGAATAGGGTCCCATGAACAATTTGAAAGGTGATTAATGTGGAGGATTTTATTAAGCAGTAGAAGTGGCTGTCAGTGGAAGGGGAGCTGGAAAGGGGATGGTGTGGGAAGAAGATTATCTTTCCCTAAAGCCCAGCCTTCTGTGGCTGGGCTCCTCTCCGAAATCATGCCAACTGAAGTTAAGCCACATCTATCTGTAGTCTGCAACACTCAGTTGCGTCTTCTTCTCTTGACGTTCAGCTGCTTGTCTATTTGCCAGTTGAGGTCTGGGGTTTATATGGGCACACAATAAGGGGTCAAGGCGGCCAAAAAGGCAACATTTGGGTGGGAAAACAAGGCTAACTGTTCTAATTTAGGGCCATGGTTTCCAGGCTTGAGGGTAGGGCCTTTGTCAGGGAACCTCCCTGTTTTACCCAGTATTTCCCTGCCTCCTGTCCATATCAACACAATGTTCTTAGAACAATACGTGACATAAGGTAAACAATAGGCTGGGTGCGGTGGCTCTTGTCTATAATCCCAGCACTTTGGGAAGCCAAGGATGGGTGGATCACCTGGAGCTCAGGAGTTTGAGACCAGCCTGGCCAAAATGGTGAAACATACAGAAAATTACCAAGGCGTGGTGGTGGGTGCCTGTAATCCCAGCTGCTCAGGAGGCTGAGGCAGGATAATCGCTTGAACCCAGGAGGTGGAGGTTGCACTGAGCTGAGATGGTGCCATTGCCCTCCAGCCTGGGCAACAAGAGCAAATCTCTGTCTCAAGAAAAAAAAAAAAAAAAAGATAATAAATGTTCACTGTTATTATTTGAAGTTATTATTTTTACTTCTCTCTCGTGATTAAGTCTTATTTATCTGTGGATATCTCACCTCTCCAACCAGATGTTTCATTAACTGAGGTCAATTCCTTTTTCTTAAAATTTTTTGTGTCCTCAGTAGCACCTAGGAGGTACTTTGCTTACAGGTGTTCAATAGGTGTTTGCTGATGGATTGAGATTATATGTATAGTGCCAAGAGTCATCAATGAAACGTAGCACATCAGAGCTGGGTAAACAATGTTTTCATAAGTTTCTAATGAAGTGAAATTTTCTGGTTCTCACTACAAAAATCTCTGCAAAATGAAAGGCATCCATCTAAGGCAAGAAATTGATTATTTTTCAACCAAATGCTCCAAGCTAAAGTTGAGTAGTTTAAAATAGTCAATGAAATGGGAAAGTATATTTAGAACTCATTTTATTTTACTATCTCCTCTTGTCTATCAAAAGAATGTTTACCAAAAACTACTTAATATGCAGATCTTATATAATAAGATCCACACCGTATTGTTGGATATATAAAATAGGCAAATAGCAATACTCTAAAATAGGCCATAAAAAGAATACTAATAAATCAGAGCATTTCAAACTGTAATTTCATTGTGCATGTAGTAAGTATCATCTTGGGTCCACAGGTCAGAATACATAGTAACATCTTATGGTAGATAAATTAGGAAGAAATAAGAAACACTTTGGACAAGAAATGTTGCTATGGAAACCTTAATGTTCACAAGCTGCTTTTGAAGGATCTGCTGCTTTGCCAGACTTTTTGAGTTTAACTTTCTTTCAAGCTTTTTATTTAAGAAAAATAAAAAAGTCCTTCTACTACTAAGACTTACAATTTGATAATGACAATATTCTCTCTAGCCCTCTGAGATCCATGTTAATAACTTGTCCTATGAACTACTTCATAGCATAAATACAACTTAATTAGGGTTGAAAAGAGGATGGAGGTGAAGCAGTGCGTTCAGGCTTGATTTGAATTTACTTCTACAGTGAGGTTATAGGAAGGGGGCTGGAGCCGGGACTCACTTTACTGATGCAATTTTAGTGCCAGGTCACAGAGCTGACAAAGATGGTTTTTTAAAACACAAGTTAAAAGCCATTTTAAAATGTTTCATTTTTATTGACACAGAGCCGTCTGAATCCCCAAAGTCAGTGTTGCTGGAGACAGAAAAGAGGGTGTTTGCTGAATTCACAAATAAATCAGAAGTGTCAGAAGTTAGACTAGAAACTTTTGGCTCTGAACTTTGTTAATTTTATTTACTTTATTCCCCAAGCAACTTAAATGTAAAGCAGCCACCTACGTGTCTGGTAAGCTGAGACTTAATGAGGCTTAATCGACTTCTGCATTGCGAGTCTTATCTGCTTCCTTCAGTTTGTGCCTTTGCTCCTCTCACTCTCTGCCCACACACTCAGTGGCAGTTATCTGTTAGGAATGATTTTTCTCTTACTTGGGTCACCATGGTTGAGCTTCAAGATAGACCGCTTGGCCAGATTCAGAGGAAGTAGTCACTGTTTGAACAGGTTTCCTTGATGGACAACCTCCCGGATTGTAGATGAGACCTTTGACTTGTTTGTATCTGGTGCTTGCCATGGTCTCCTAGAATTATTGTTGAAGACACCATGCTCCCTGCTTATCCTTCCCCAGTGGCTGAGAACTAGAACCCTAGTGAATATAAATGGGCAACAACAACTACAGGGACTTTCAACGGAAACAATTTTCCTTTGGAATGAATCATTTCCTGTTTATAACAATTTGTAAATACAAAGGGCTTTGTATTCATTGAGATGTTGTTATTATCTGTGGGTATATTACATAAGGGTATAAGGGGCTCCCATGCCATTTTTGGTAGTGGATCCCAAATTTGAATGTAACAAAGAGCAATAGCTTGATTCCTCTCTATACTTACCAAGAGGAGACAAAATGAAAATGAGAACATAAAAGCCTGCATCTTTTTATTGGATTCTTAGCCATAACTGACTCTAAAGTCTTACTTCAAATCTTCTAAAACATGCCTCTTAAAAACTCCCCGGAGAAAATGCTCTGACTTTCTTTACACTAATGAACAGCTCATCTGTTTCTATAAAACAAAATAGGAGTTATCCAATAAATTAAGTTTAATACAACTGTAGTGATTGATTACCATATTGCCAAGTTTTATGGATTATCATTCACTTTAAAGAACTGCACTTGAATATTTTGCTGCACATATTGGTTCGTTTCATCCCTAAGAAGTTTCATATCATTTCTTTGCCTGACAATGATACCTTAGTTGGTGTTTCTATTAGAAATTGGATGCATCATTTAGATCTACAATGCTTTTTCTAAAAATCTAATTGGCTTTAAATGTAAACTCACTTTTATTATTTAGAATGAAGAGACAGTTCATAATATTCTAGCAGAACTGCCTCAAGGAAAGGCTAAGTTTACAGAATTAGTTATCTGAGGATTTTTTAGTTCCTACTAGGTGATATGCCTTCAAGTTAGTTAGCATCTACCATAGGTAAAGAATGATGCATACTTTCTGATATAGAATTGTAAGTTGGGGACAAATGATGCAAACCACTTAAATAGATGATACTAGTCCACATTTTTATATTGAACATAACAATCAGCCACTGCCTATTTTTTCTTACTAACTGTGTAAAACTAACAGGTTCTATTTGATGGTTTGTCTTGCTTTCCTCTCTCTAGATCACCTCAAGATATGTTCATGGTTTCTGGTTCTGTTTTCTCAATTTGCATTCAGTTGTTATTTAAATGCTAGGTGTTAACACCTTACACCTCTCTGCCACTTAATTTCAGTGAGAAAGATTTTATCTGGATCTGTTTCTACCATGTGAATTTACCCACTGTCACTACTAATTCACTTAAGATCATTTAAGTGATCATTTCTTAAAGGAGTATTCTGAAACTATAGACAAAATAGGGCAAACCCAAATGTAAACACAAGTTTATGTACTAGCTGAAAGTTGGGATTTATTTTAAAATACATACATGGAAGTGATATTCTTTTTTTTTTTTTAAAATGGAGTCTCACTCTGTCACCCGGGCTGGAGTGCAGTGGCCCGATCTCGGCTCACTGCAAGCTCCGCCTCCCGGGTTCACGCCATTCTCCTGCCTCAGCCTCTCCCAGTAGCTGGGACTACAGGCGCCCGCCACCAAGCCTGGCTAATTTTTTGTATTTTTAGTAGAGACGGGGTTTCACCGTGGTCTCGATCTCCTGACTTTGTGATCTGCCCGCCTCGGCCTCCCAAAGTGCTGGGATTACAAGCGTGAGCCACCGCGCCCGGCCAGAAGTGATATTCTTAAGACTTGGGTTTATTTTTGATCCTGGATCAACCCAATCACCTAACCCTCAATCATAAAATAAGTACACTGAATCAGATCAAATGTAGTGTATACAATGTACCTTCTATTGCAAATGTGCTCAGAACAAAGAAAAAGTGCAGCAATCAATTAACACTGCTATGGGCCCTGCATGAGAATATAAGGGTATGAAACCCATGTATTTCTCATCTCCGGATTGCACGTTCTCTAAAGATTGCTTCAGCCACATCACTCTAGTTACCAAGTTGTTTAATAAGAGTATCAGGTCTAAACCTTGGTTTTCAAAAGAAAAATTTTGAGTAGTCTATACTGCCTAAAAGATAGGCAGTATGTATTATAAAGCTTTGCAGCAACCAATGATGGTAAAAATATAATTATCTCATCAGCATTCAACTATTAATTTATAATATTTTCGTTTATCAATTCTTTAGAAATATATGAATTACAGACTGTTTGATGGAGTAATTCAGGGACCAACGAACATAAAAAAATAAATAATATGCTTTCTTGCTCTTGTTTAAGAAACTCATTACTTTTCACAACAACTTTGTGGGCCTTTAGAAATTATTAATACAGGCCGGGCGCGGTGGCTCACGCTTGTAATCCCAGCACTTTGGGAGGCCGAGGCGGGCGGATCACGAGGTCAGGAGATCAAGACCACGGTGAAACCCCGTCTCTACTAAAAATACAAAAAAAAAAAAATCAGCCGGGCGTGGTGGCGGGCGCCTGTAGTCCCAGCTACTCGGAGAGGCTGAGGCAGGAGAATGGCGTGAACCCGGGAGGCGGAGCTTGCAGTGAGCCGAGATTGCGCCACTGCACTCCAGCCTGGGTGACAGAGCAAGACTCCGTCTCAAAAAAAAAAAAAGAAATTATTAATACAATTTTATAAATAAAGAATCTGAAAATCAAGGGAAGCTTAAGTGAGTGATCTACCCAAGTAGCAGAGTCTAAACTTGATCATGGGTCTGTCAACTCCAATAAACTGAATAATCAGGGACATAACTTTTCCAAATAACAACCAATACTTTTTCTATTTTATTTTATTTTAAGTTCCAGGATACATGTGCAGGATGTGTAGGTTTGTTACATAGGTAAACATGTGTCATGGTGGTTTGCTGCACCTATCAACCCATCACCTAGGTATTAAGCCCAGCATGCATTAGCTATTTATCCTGATGCTCTCCCTCCCCCTACCTCTCCAACAGGCCCTACTCTGTGTTGTTCCTCTCCCGTGTTCATATTTTTTCATTGTTTAGCTACCAATTATAAGTGAGAACATAAAGTATTTGGTTTTCTGTTCCTGCGCTAGTTTGCTGAGGATAATGGCTCCCAGCTCCATCCTTGTCCCAGAAAAGGACATGATCTCATTCCTTTTTATGGCTGCTTAGCATTCCATATTGTATATGCACCACATTTTCTTAAAACAGTCTATCATTTGTGGGTATTTGGGGTGGTTCCATGTCTTTGCTATTATAAATAGTGCTGCAATAAACATATGTGTTCATGTGTCTTTATAGTTGAATGATTTATATTCCTTTGGGTATGTATTCAGTAATGGGATTTCTGGGTCAAAGGATATTTCTGGTTCTAGGACTTTGAGGAATCGCCACACTGTCTTCTACAATGAACAATCCAAATTTTAAAAATCTCACTTTTCTCCTAATTGTACATATTCCCCTGCTCTAAGAAAAGCCAGTCATATTTATTGCATATACTTAATACAATAATAAATGTGAGATATTTTTAAATTTGCAATATACTAAAAATGCAAATTGTTCTAAGACTGCTTCTTAAAATGTGTGTCCATCTTTTACATTATTTAGCATTATTAGTTTTCTGCTAAAACAAAAATAATTTTAAGGATTTAATGTTTCCAAGTATATATTTTCTCTAAAAATGAAAGAAAAGTGATGGAGCTTCTCAAACACAATCATGTATTCACAATTTATATATTTTGCTTAACAACAGAGATGGATTCTGAGGAATGCATCCTTAGGCAATTTTACTGTTGTGCAAACACCATAGAGTGTATTTACATGAACCTAAATAGTATAGCCTACTATACACTTAGGCTACATAGTATAGCCTGTTGTTCCTAGGCTACAAACCTGTACAGCATGTTACTTTACTGAATACTACAGGCAATTGTAACACAATTACAAGTATTTGTGTATCAAAACAGAAAAGTTTTGGTATACAGTATTAAAATCCTATGAGACCATCATTATATTTGTGGTGTGTCATTGACTAAAACATTTTTAGGTGGCACAAGCATGTATATGAATTCTAATAGGGTGACAGTTCAGGAAAATACG
The DNA here is from genome assembly GCF_009828535.3 of Hylobates moloch. NCBI lineage: Eukaryota > Metazoa > Chordata > Mammalia > Primates > Hylobatidae > Hylobates > Hylobates moloch. Next base: position 75,086,271 of record NW_026652290.1, on the reverse strand, counting down.
TTAGCTTGAAGGTAAAACACGTTAAGCCAATATGACAATATTTAACTACAGTTTGTTTAAGCAGAGGCACCTATGTGAATTACATTTCAACCAGAAACTCATATCTTGGAGTATAGCCTCCCTAACACTTCATAAGAGAATTCTTGAAATTGCACTTGATAAGCAATCTAGGGAGCTCCCATAAGGTAGTAAATTGCTGTAACACTTTAAAAATAGGCAAGAGTGGTTTGACCCTGGTGCTATTATATGACTATTTTATGTCAACAAACTTGGGAAATAAGAAAAAGGATAGATTTGACACATACTCTCTCCTCTGCATGATTTCATTCAACCTACATGAGATCAACTTCTGTATCTTCTGGAAAATCCCAGGGATGTACTGAATTGAATAAAAATTAAAGCATAGAATCTAATGAAAGCATCCTTAAAGATACAGCCACATGTTAGTCCTCAAGGAAATAAACAGGGCCATGTAAAAATTACTTTCTTTGCTTTTCAGAAGATTTGGTCTGGCTAAAGGGTCTAATTCCTTGCTGCTTTTATGCCATATTTGAGTTCATTTGTTTTTTATTTTCCACATTTCCCATGGCCCCAATTGACTTGCCACTATTTAAACTCCCTCTCAATGGGCTATTTAATGTTTTTTGCTGAATTGCAGCAAATAATATTTTGGTTTCTTTTATTCCAGAGGAAGGCAACTTTGATCCCATAAGCAGTTCTCTAAATTTCTTACTTTGGTCTGCGATACTTTGGTAGTAGTTGTATTATGAGGTCTTTGATTATTATTTCAGACTATAAACATGAGTCTGGGCAACATTCTGTGAATTACAATCTTTATTGTGCTTCTTCTTTTTCCAGAGGGAGAAACTTTGATCCCATAACTAATTCTCTAAATTTCTTACTTTGGCCTGGGAATTACTACACTTTGGTGGTAGTTGTACTATGAGGTCTGTGATTATTATTTGAGACTATAAACATGAGTCTGGGCAACATTCTGTGAGTTACAATTTTATTGTGTCTCTTCTTAAGTTGATGTGATTAAGCGAGTCATTAGGTTTCTATCAATAGCGTTCACTTAGTCACACACAAATAAGAAAACTGAAGGAGTGAGCAAAATGATAATAATACTAACGAAGATAAGATGACAATTTTGAAAAACAGGCAGGGCAATGACTCTTCTACCAAAGGGAAATGGAGGTCTGAAAAGAATCAGGAAGGGAGTAAAAGAGGACAGGTAGGTCCAAGAAGCAGAAAGTAAGTTTAGGAAGATGGTCATATGATGAGCTGCTTGAAGCATATTGAGAAAGAAATTAAAGCTTTTTTTTTTTTATTTCTATCACACTTAGATGCATATAGTTTAAAATTTAAATGGAATGCATTTGGCTATTAAGGCAACAGAAGAAATTTTTTTTTTTTTTTTTTGAGACGGAGTCTCTCGCTCTCACCCAGGCTGGAGTGCAGTGGCGCGATCTCGGCTCACTGCAAGCTCCGCCTCCCGGGTTCACGCCATTCTCCTGCCTCAGCCTCTCCGAGTAGCTGGGACTACAGGCACCCGCCACCACGCCCGGCTAATTTTTTGTATTTTTAGTAGAGACGGGGTTTCTCCGTGGTCGCGATCTCCTGACCTCGTGACCTGCCCGCCTCGGCCTCCCAAAGTGCTGGGATTACAAGCGTGAGCCACCGCGCCCGGCCAGAAGCAAGTTTTTTAAATAACCTCTGCAGTTCTGATCCAACCTTCTAAAATCTTCGGAGGAAGCCATTTTCCAGTCATGTAGGTGATTTTTTTCTAAATGGCATTTTTTCCATTCATATAAACATCAATGCTTTTGGTTTTGTTTCTTCATTTATAAATTTTAGATTCTATCTATTGATGTCTTCTGGTAGGAGATGATTTAATTTTCTTGAATTACCTTCTCTTTCCCTACTTCATTATACTTAAAGAAATAACCTTTGACTGGAGTGATAGAATTTTCATTATCCAAACTATATATATATACACTGTCACCAACTAATTTATTATGATTATGCTTTTGTGTTTCACACGATTTTTCTTTTGCTTTTTTGAAGTTAATAACATTATACTTTCTTTATACTCTCAAAAAATGAGGAAAAATTAAATATCCATCATTTGGTAAATGGATAATCATACTGTGATAAATCTATAAATCAGAATATTACTTAGCAATAAAAGGAAACAAAGGGAAAAAATGGAATAAACTACCAATATATGTAACAACATAGATTAATCACAAATGCATTAAGCTAAGTAAAAATAGCCAGACCCAAAAAGCTACATACTATATAATTTCATTTATATTACACTGGGGAAAAGGCAAAACTATGGAGCCAACACAGATCAGTGGTTGCTAGGGACTGAGAATGAGAGACGGAGTGGCTATCACGATAAAGAGAAAATTCAAGATTATAGATCTTGTGATGGTTATATGATCGTATGTATTTTCAATACAGGCAGCTCTGAATACTAAAAGAATTAAATTTTAATGAATATAAATTATATCTTAATTTAAAATGAAAAAATGCTTAAAAATAACATATTCATTTGTTGCATAATTTTCCATGTGCTTAATGTTTTTTCTTAACACCCTGATATATTTGTCAAACAGCAAGCCTGAGCAACATAGCAAGACCTCATTTCTTTTCCTCAACACTCAATACATTCTATAATCTATCAATTACTTTTGTTCCTGGAGTTTTCCCTCATCCTGCCCTCAATCTTGCTACTCTTTTATGGACTGATTGCTCCTCATTCCTGATGCTTAATTGTTGTTGAGGGAATTCTGTCCATCAGTATCCTGGGGTGGATACCTTATTTTGGGTTCTGCTGACTTCCTCTTCGATGCTGACTGCTTCTTTTTACCAAAGCACAGTTACTTACTAAACAAGGATACAGCTCTCATTATCTTTGATATAAAATGATTTACATTTACATATACATGTAAAACTCTAAGGTTGGATAAATCAGAAAAATTTGAATAGGAGATCCAGAACCTGAGGCCACAAAATAATTGGCCACAGCAGTTGCTCTGGTGGCTCACAAAGGGTTTTCCATTGTGTCTCCAAGAGTATCATATTCATCAACAGGAATGAAGAAGCAGGCTGGTGAAAGGGGCTTATTCTCATAACCCACGACTGAATCAAATCATGAAAAATTGTCAAAGATCTATAGGGAAATAAGTCAGATCCTGCAAAATGATTAATCTGTTCCTATGCCTTTGGCCTCTAGTGGAGAGCCTTGTTCTGCTTTATGAGAACTACACTTAAGTCCCTCAGGCCCTTGCCTTTCTTATTCCTTTCGTCAGCTTGCAGTGCCTTGCCCTGTAACACTCCCTTCTTCTCTACCTTCTGGAAAGCTTTCTCTTCCTTAAGGCCCCATTCATTATTTCCTTTCATTATCAGACAAAATTAATTCCTGGTTTCCCTGTCCTCTCATGCTACCCTGTTTATAACTGTGTAGCCAGCATACATTTTAAAACACAATCTAGATGTAGAGACATTTAATTTTCTGTCTCAAACAAAATATTTAATTTTCTTTCCCTTTGGTGAGAGGGAAAAACAAACAAACAAAAACAAAATCAAAACCTTACTCTCACCCTTTCAAGATAACTGAGTCACTTTCTTTTCGAAACTTAATTTCTTGGCTAAGCGCAGTGGTTCACACCTGTAATCCAACAATTTGGGAGGCTGAGGCAGGATGATTGCTTGATGCCAGGAGTTTGAAACCAGCCTGGGAAACATAGCGAGACCCCATTTACAAAAAAATACAAAAACTAGCTAGGTGTGGTGCTGCATACCCGTAGTCCTAGCTACTCTGGTGACTGACATGGGAGGATCGCTTGAGCCTAGGAGATCAAGGCCGCAGTGAACTATGATTGTGCCACTATACTCCAGCCTGGGCAACAGAGTGAGAACCTGTCTCAAAGAAATGAAAAAAAAAAAAAAAAAAAAAAAACCTTTAATTTTCTGCATTTAACTCACTGTCATTTAGATATGTCCTAAGTATTTCATGGTTTTTTCCTCCTCCCAACACCCCTCTCCCTGCCACGGTGTGGGAAGCTCAGGTTCTACTCTTTACCATTCTCTGTGTGAAATTCAACTGACTTCTTTACCTCTGTGGGCCTCAATATTGGACTCTATACCATGAGGAAGTTAACTAAAAGATTTTGAAAGCATCTTCACAAATGAAAAATGTAAGCTTCTCAGCAAACATATTGACTGTAATATTGACTATACACTGGAGAAATCAACACTTAAAACTTCCTTCATTATACAGACTAGGACAATTTTAGACAACCCATTAGTCTTCTTAAACTTCCTTTGGCTGATATGCAATGGAATTTCCATCCATTTTCAAAGAACTACATATAACTTCTCAAACAGGCTTTCAAATCCACCACTATGTTTCTTTGCCTTCCTCTACTAACCTTGGAAGTGACTCCAATCTCCTCTAGGACCTTACGGTAAAATTCATACCCCTATCTATGGATAAAATACTCTCATTAATTAGGCCTCTAACTCCATCTCCAAACTGCCAGATGCTACATACATGTCATCTCCATGCTTCAGTCACAATTGCCTCTTTCTCACACTTGTACTCACTTCAAGGATGTGTCTCTCCTGCCTCTTAACTTCTTTTTAAATTCTCTTCGTCTTAGATTAAAGATGAACTCCTTAGAGACGCTTCCCCTACCCACACTATCTAAAATATATTATCTGGAGGCAGGCATGGTTCACGCCTGTAATCCCAGCACTCTGTGAGGCCAAGGCAGGAGGATCGCTTGAGCAAAGGAGTTCGCAGCCAGCCTAGGAAACATATTGAGACCCCATCTCTACAAAGAATCTTAAAAATTAGCCAGGTTTGGGGGCACAATCCTGCCATCCCAGCTCCTCAGGAAGCTAAGGTGGGAGAATCACTCGAGCCCAGGAGGTCAAGGCTGCAATGGGCTGTGATTGCGCCACTGCATTCCAGCCTCGGTGGCAGAGTGAGACTATGTCTCCAAAAATAAATAAATACGTAGGTCAGGCGCGGTGGCTCACGCTTGTAATCCCAGCACTTTGGGAGGCCTAGGCGGGCGGATCACGAGGTCAGGAGATGGAGACCATCCTGACTAACACGGTGAAACCCCTGTCTCTACTAAAAATATAAAAAATTAGTCGGGCGTGGTGGCGGGCGCCTGTAGTCCCAGCTACTCGAGAGGCTGAGGCAGGAGAATGGCATGAACCCAGGAGGTGGAGGTGGCTGTGAGCCGAGATCGCACCACAGCACTCCAGCCTGGGTGACAGAGCGAGACTCCATCTCAAAAAAATAAATAAATAAATAAATAAGTAAATAAATTCATAATATAATACATCATCTCTGGTGTTCTCTTTAATTGCACCTATTTTTTTGCTTCATAAGACTTTAAACAATCTCTCATTTTCTCTAGAATACCACTTTCGTAAGGGCAGGGATCTGAAACTTAGTTCGTTGCCTCGCAAATATTTATTGAATAAGCAAATGAATGAGCCTCAAAATACATATTTTTAAAACAGAGAAATATACAATTGTAGGAATTTTTATCTATACTTATCTTGGCTTCAGTAGAAACAAACATCTGGAAAATTGTGAAACTGATGCTAGCATCGATAATACCTGTCAGAAACACAACCAAGATTTCTTACGGTGGGAGCGAGTTTTAGGAATCCCATCCTTGAAGATATAAAGAGAGTAGATTTGTCAAGACTTTACGGAAAATAATGGAAAGGAGAGAGCAGTGCATGAAAAGATAAGTCACATTTTTTGTTTTATTTTTTGCTGGAAAAAATGCTGTTATTCTCGGGGCTAAGACACCTGTGGAGTAAATGGCTTCAGCATTTTACTTTGTGACTTTTATTTTCTATTTAGCATCATTATTATCCTAGTTGAAACTGCATTGATCACTTGGTTTATTTTTGCATTTATTCATTTTTCTGTGTATTTAATAAATATACAGCTAGCTTTTATGTGGAATATACAGCAGATTGAATTAACTACTATTTCAATTCTTTTTAGTGTAACTTCCTACACTTCTGAGGCTAGAAATAAAAAACATAAAATGTTTAGTCTGGCTTGTAGCTACATTTCTACACTTGATTTAGGTTCTGCTAAAAACACACTCATTAAAGATTTGGGAGAGCAGAATAACTAATCAGAGACAGTAGCCCTGAGCAAGAAAATCAGATACTCTGTCAAATACACTAATGGAAGCATTTAGTTATTCTACGACATCTGTGGTAGTGGGTCTACAATCCAACTCCCGCCATCATCAGTGCCAAGCACCTGGAAGAATCAATAGTTTAGGAATTTCTCAGTATTATATAGTTCTAGGTAGGCTCTTAGACATCTAACATTTCTAAGGCATGATATGAGAATTAAAAATGAGCTTGCAGATATTTTGGAGGTTTCCCGTAGTTCAGATTGCTCCAAACTCCTAAGCTTCTTAAACATCCCATCAGCAAACAGAGTCTCTCCTTTGTTTTTTTAATATGATTGGATTTGTTTGCTCACAGACCCCCATATTCTCAGCTGAAAATAATTATTGTGCAAGACCATATCAATTTCCTTCATTTCTCAGCTATATCCTTTTTTTTTTTTTTTTTTTTTTTTTTTTTTTTTTTTTTTGGAGAGTCTCGTACAGTGGCATGATCTCGGCTCACTGCAACCTCTGCCTCCCAGGTTCAAGCAATTCTCCTGCTTCAGCCTCCTGAGTAGCTGGGATTACAGGTGCGTGCCACCACACTCTGCTAATTTTTGTATTTTTAGTAGAGATGGGGTTTCAGCATGTTGGTCAGGCTGGTCTCAAACTCCTGACCTCATGATCCACTGCTTCGGCTTTCAAAAGTGCTGGGATTACAGCCATGAGCTACTGCACCTGCCCATTCTCTTTATTGTCGTCATATTTATAATTATATATATAACTAGTATATCTCAGGGAGTTTTAATCATAATGTCAAACTCAGGAGAAGCCTGACACACCAAAAGAATTACAGGTTTTGGCAATTCATATTGGCAGTAACTTAGGTAACATGAGTGACAATAGAGTCTGAGGCAACATAAATTTAAGTCGGACTGGGCATACTGATATGAGTGTACTTTGCAGGGATTGTGGATTCATGTGGATTCATGGAACCATCTAGGGTTGGTTCAATTTGCTTGGTTCAATGGAGGCAATCTGGCAGCAACTGTGGCCTATTACAACATTGAGATAATAGAAGTTCCTTTCTATAAAATAAAGAGATCTAAAAATTCTGTTATAAATATTGAAGTAGATTTATCATATATAGTTCAATTGCCTCACCTCTATGTCCCTAATAAGACATAGAGGCCTCTTCCTTAATGAACCACAGGAACTGTGTAGTAAATTTATGAGGCAAGCGTCAGCATTCTTGTAGAGTTGTATAGCATTCCTCTATAAGCCCACATGAAGGTAGGGTTTTGCCATTGAGATGGGATTCCTGATTTCAGTGAGAACAAAGGGTTGCCAGAGTGGTAGAGATCAAGCAACAACACGTAATTACTAGAAGCGGGGTAAGTAGTTACCATAGGCTGGGAGTGGCTCATGCCTGTAATCCCAGCACTTTGGGAGGCTGAGACAGGAGGATTGCTTGAGGTCAGGAGTTCGAGACCAGCCTGAGCAAAAAAGTGAGACCCTGTCTCTACGAAAAAAATCAAAAATTTAGTCTGGCATGGTGGTGCATGCCTGTGTTCCCAACTACATGGGAGGCTGAGGCAGGAGGATTGCTTGATTCCAGGAGCTCCAGGCTACAGTGAACTATGTTCATACCACTGCACTCCAGCCTGGGTAACACAGTGACAGCCTGTCTGGAAAAAAAAGAAAAAAAGTGGTTACCATGGAAAGCAACCAGCAAGTGTGATAACTTTTTTAATAGAATAGGAATCTTTGATAACAATTATGCAGTTCCAAAAACAAAAATATCCCTTTACCTCCTACTTAATCTGTGAATATAATAATAATAATCCAAGATCTAATGAACAGGGCCTTCCTTTAGCCACTACAATGGAAACTCATGGTGGATTACTACTGTTCAGGACTGAGTCAGTCAATGTATGGACCTAGAGACTAGGGCCATTTAATAAATGTCAGAAACAATTGAGAAATATTTGTACAAAATCCATTACGAACATATACTGTAAATCTTCCTTGACTTCCTCCAAATGAACTGTTATCCTTTACCACGTTAAATGTGAACTAGGACAATGGAATTATCCATCTTTGGGAGTAGGGATCACTGGTTCTGACCTAACACTAAGCCCAGAAAACAGATTTACCTTGTGTGTGCTCCATTAGTCATGGTGGGGAATTAGATGGTAAATAGATTTTTGACCTAATCATTGGGTCCATTAACCCAACCTGTGACTATTGTACCATTTCTGGATATTTAATTGGAATAGAAATGTTTGGCTAGTATTTCAGTATTGTCTTGCAGACCCAGAGAGCTGGAAGCCATTATGATACAAAAAGTAAATAGAAGCCTTTGGAGCTTTTTCTTCCTATCAAAAATTTTAACCATAAGTGGTAGCTTATTCCTGGTAAGCTTCAGAGATTAGTGCCACCATCAAATCCTTGAAAGATGCAGCATGATTATCTTTAAAGCATCTCCATTTTAATTTGACTATTTGGCCCATGTAGAAAACAGATGATTCTTGGGGAATGACAGTACATGACTGCATGGCTGTTCATGTGGTGATTCTGATTGCAGCTGCTTTTCCAGATTTGGTCTTCGTGCTGAAAAAAATCAACTCATTCCCCTGCACCTGGTATTCAGCTACTGATCCAGTAAATCCTAAGTCCTCTCTTTCAGTATGCAAAGAATATCAGAAGTAATTTACTTTCAACTAGCAGAATCAGAAGATTACCTTTACTATCTTGCCTCAAGTCTATGTCAATATTTAGCTTTGAATCTTAATTTAGCCACCAGGGATCTTGTTCATCTCACCATTCTCTAAGACATCCATCTTGTCCACTACATTGATTACATCATGCTGGTAGCAGCTGGGAAGCATATTAGCAGCTATCGAGAGACCTTGGTAGAAAACATGCATGCCAGAAAGTTGGAGGATAAAACCTCCCCCACATTCAGAAATCTGTCACTTCAGTAAAGCTTTGGGAAACCTGATGACTAGGAGTATGTAAGAATAGCCTCTCTAAAGTGAAAGACAAGTTGCCACAATTTTCCTCCTCATCACTAAAAAGGGACCCAACATTTAGGGTGTTTCTTTAGACTTTAGAGGCAATATTGCCACAGGTTTGGGGTGCTATTCTAAACAACCTGCTGGATAACCTAAGGTTGATGTCTTTAAATAGGGCCCAGTTTCTAAAGAAAGAAGGTCTGCCATTTGGCTCCTAAGGCTCACAGGGTTTGTAGAAGATCCAGATGCTATAAGAAATGTATGGTTAACTCAGGTAGAAAAATCTTAAAGCTTTTAGAGTTTTGGAGAAAAGCCATTCTCCTTAAGCAAATAACATTTCTGCTTTTGATTAACAGTCCCTATCATGCCCCTAGATTTTGAAAAAGACTAGTTATCTGACTGTTACATACAAAGGAAACTGAAACCTGAGTTTCCCCTCACGGCCTAGATGTTATCTGATTCACCATCATTTGAAGGAAGGCATGCCTGGTGGTAGTCTATCATTTTGCGAAGATATAAATGAGATTTGGAATGAGCAGGTCCTGGGGAGACAAGAAACATCATGTTAGCTGATGGCTAACATCCCTAGTGTATCTACTTGTCACCCTCAACTCACACCCAAGAGATTTGTCATCTGATGCTTCAAAAAATGAGGGAAGTGTGTAAGTTTTTCACTTAATTGGGATGGCTCACAGGTTTAAAAATAAGAGTGGTGCTAAGGAAGTTGAATGTGGCAGGACTGGAGAGAATGGGAGGCAAATAGTGAAGAATGAAAAGTTAGCAGACATTAGAATATGAAGCAGCTTATCACACATGATAAAAAATGTTGTCATTATTCAGAAGGAATGGTAAGGCAGTGGAAGACTTTTTAATCTGTGGGTGAGCAGCGCGTCATAAACTCGCTTCCCTTTTTTATAAAAGATCATTCTTGCTGCAGTTTGGAGACTGGATTAGAGGGGGCAAGTAAGATACGTGATGAAACTGTTTTAGTAACCCGGTGGAGAGATGAGAAGGTCCTGGGTACGCATTGTTGCATTGGAATAGAGAAAAGTGGATTTCTTCTAAAAATATTTGGGGGAAAGAATTAATCAGACTTGAGGATTGAGTGGATAAAAGAAATGATAGGGAGAAACAGTAGGTAGGTCTGACTTCTGATGTGGGTAAAATCTGTGGAGGGTGATAACATTCTATGATATAGAGATTACAGTTAGAGGAGCAGAATTTTGCTTGTGAATATGGAAAAGGGGGACAAGTTGAGAGAAATAATGTGTCCAGTCTTGTATATTGTGATGAGGTGTCAATACGATGTTGAAGTCAAGATACTTAGCAATCAGTTGGAGACACTGAGGCCTGACAGGCTTAGGATGAAGAGACATATTGAAGTCATTGACATACATAAACTCATAAAACCATGAAAATGAATGAGGTAGTACAGAAAGAGTGAGAGTAGACTAAGAAGACCTAGAAGAGAACTTTAATCAGTTACAGAGTCTATCACGTTCATGTTTCTTAACCACTCATTGAGACACATTACTACCGAAAGCAGAGCTGACAGTTGTCTTTTACTAAAGATTTCTAAAATGTCTAAAATTTAAAAAGGCTAAATAAAATATGCATACTTCATGTAATGTGTCAATACCATTGAAACCTCCCTTTTGCTCCCTACCCAACGCAATGGGGAAGGAATTGCTGCTTTATTGAATGTAGTTTTAAAAATTAGTTTAAAAGGTGCACAAGAGATGTTCTAACTAGACTGAGCAGGTTAAAACCAATCAAGAGAGCTAAAAGAAATCATGGAAAGTTTTGTACTTAGCATGCATAGCTGCAGAATCAGGTTGGCAGTATTTCCTCATAAACAACTGCTTTACTTCACTATTCTGGGCATTTTTATCTTACTCTCTGGAGGATTATCTTGCATGAATATCAATCTGAAGATTTCACAGCTGCTGCAGAGAACCCTTTCTGAGTGTAATAATGCCAATACATAGTATTCTTATGAAGTCTCCTGCAATATCTACCTGACTGTGCTTTGTCAAAACAGCAGAAGGAAATGTGTTAGCTGTACTGTTTTTCTGTTACCACAAAATCAAAATTAGTAGCTCACATAATAACATACAAAAAAAGTACTGTGGCTATGAATATGTGACTCTTGCTATATTCAGCTTGAATTGGACATCAGTCTCTTCTACTTAAAATGGCTTTTTGTCATCCTGGTGTCTATCTTCTAGATTTTTATTAAGTTTGAATGTCTGTGCTTTTTAATTACAAACTTATAATATTTCAGTAATATCATTAGATTGTTTAGATTTTTCTACCATACTTTTTTTCAGAACTAAATAATTCTAGTTATTTGTTTAATTCAAAGAGTACCTCAATAAAAACAAGATTATATCAAATATTCTCTAAAATAGGGCCTAACATATGGTAAATATCAAATAAATAATTGTTCATTAAGCGTCTGATGAATTTACTACAAAAGTATAGTTTTCTCATTTCTCACGTATTACATTAGAAAAATTCCAACATACCCTGTGATGAAGTTATGTAAAAATAGACACTCTCATAAGCAGCTGGTGAAAACGATCAATGGTACAGCCCTTCTGGGTGAGAAATGGCAGGTGAGTGTTTTAAGAAGGAAAAACTGACAGCCATTGGCTGGTTAAACGTAGCAGAAGAACATTCTCAGCAGGAAAGCCAGAGAAAGGGCTATTACAACAGGCTATGTAGGCATAAGAAAGTGGAAATGTTGTTTTTAGCGATGATCTTTTTTAAAAAAAAGATAGAAGTTGAATTTTGGAATAAAGAGAATGAAGATCAAGGCATAAGAGAAGGAGAAATTTGATGTCTCAGATACCTGGGTCTGAATGAGTTCTGCCATTTACTAGTTGCTTTTTTATGAAAAAGTTAACGACTGTAAACCTCAGTTTGCTACTTTATTAAGCGAGGATGCTATGAACTATTTGGCGATAGTTTTGTAAGACATCATGCCTAATGTAGAATGTAAATATGAGCAACTTTTCTTGCCTTTTGATGATTGTTTTCCAAATGAGACAAAGGAGGAAAGAGCCACGGGGAGAAGAAGGAGAAGAAATTGATCCTAGAGACTCCAGCCCAAGACAGAGAATTCCATTTACTGAAGCATGATGGGCCCTTCTAGAAGCTTAATATGTGACATTCATAGTACATCTGTGAGACTCTGGCCCTTTCAAACCAAATCAAAGTATCCTTTCTGTATTCTTGAAAGTACAATTATTCTTCCATTTAGAAAGCTACCATGTACCATGTCAGCACAAAATACACAGAGTCACAGCAAGCTTTTCTCTGAGATTTCAGCATGGTGGAATGGCTTTTTATTTTTATGCATAAAAGTATGAAATAGTCTCTGTAAAAGTCACTGCTATAACTGACTGCACTACTGGAAGGCAAGCTACCTTTGAAATGGTTTTACTTGGACAGATTCCCAGTGATGTTCCTCAAAATGTACCATTGAGAAATCTACACCTAATAAGGCCTTACTATGATGAAAAAGAACACAGACAGCTGGAAATCATTTTATTCTGAGTTGCTTACCTCAGCTCAGAGCACAGTGCTTTTGAAACAAGGCACATGCTTCTAACCACAGACTGCCAAGGGATTTTTGATTCAGGTCAGTGCTTGCTTTCCCCTTCACCTTATTAAGGAAAAAAGAAACAGAATTTGGAGGTTTCCATTTGTTCGCCACTAAGTGATTGGGCATCTTGCTGAGGGAAAAAAGACTTGTGACTCTGCAACAATTATTCATTTGCCAAGGTTGCTGTAATTCTATGGGCTATTTCAGTTTCCCATAAATTTTCTATTTCTGAATGACTTTTTCCTGTAGAATGTATATTATTATAGCCACCACTCTCACTCTTAAATATGCACAAGGTATCGTTGTAGATGTATGTTCTTCAGTGAAAGCTGAAAATGGTCTATCCCTTAAAGCCTTTCTTTCTTTCTTCTTTCTTCCTTCCTTTCTTTCTTTTCTTCCTTCCTTCCTTTTTTCTTTCTTTCTTTCTTTCTCTTTCTCTCTCTTTCTTTCTTCTTTCTTTCTTTCTTTCTTTCTTTCTTTCTTTCTTTCTTTCTTTCTTTCTCTCTCTCTCTCTCTCTCTCTTCCCTCCCTCCCTTCCTTCCTTTCTTTTCTAAGAGACAGACTCTTGCTATGTTGCCAAGGTTGGTCTCAAACCTCTAGGATCCTCCCACCTCAGCCTTTAGAGTAGTGGGACTACAGGTGCACACCACAGTGTCTGGCTTCTTATTGATGTATATTACCATGCTGCGTGACTGTGGTCTGTGTTCTAGTCTTCTTTTATTATTATTATTATACTTTAAGTTTTAGGGTACATGTGCACAACGTGCAGGTTTGTTACATATGTATACATGTACCATGTTGGTGTGCTGCACCCATTAACTCATCATTTAGCATTAGGTATATCTCCTAATGCTGTCCCTCCCCCCTCCCCCCACCCCACAACAGTCCCTGGTGTGTGATGTTCCCCTTCCTGTGTCCACGTGTTCTCATTGTTCAATTCTAATGAGTTATACAGTCCAATTCCACATTTCTGAAACATGATGGGAGGACATCTGCATCAGAACCATCAGAGTGCTTCTAAAAATGCAAATTCATAGATCTCACCCTAATGATTTGCATTGTAACCCCATTTCCACAAGATGGAACCATGCATCCAATGCTTGAAGAGACTTCCTCTTTAAATTAAGTTAAATTCCTTCTGAGCACAGTCAACAATCCAAGTGAACCTCCAGAGGGCCGGAAGGAATTACCAGGGGTAGTTAGAAATGCTCTCTCAGTTACTGCTGACATTAAATGTGTATGTACATGTAGGCTTATGTATTATTTAGGCTAGTCTGATCACTAGAAACATCCTTAACACTGATCCAGAATGCTACTTTGACTTATGTGGAAAATCTCATGGATACAAAAGGAATAATGTTCATGCCAAAGCCAACTTTCCTTTGGCTTTTAGCACTGATTGTGCTGATATGGTAAAAGGGATCAAGCATTCCACAAGAAGCAAATAAATCAGATTCTAATTATAACTTTTCTTAATAGACCGATTATACATAGATTTTCTTGGCCATTCATGTGTAACAGTCAGGAATGAGTAAATCTTCACTGCCTTGCTTACCCTTAATTCCTATTAAAGACTGACCCTGGAGATTCTCTAGCAAATTAGGAGTTAAGCACTGCAGCTTTTTCACCTACTTTCTCGATCAGTAAGTGAGGTACACTGCTTAGTAAGGTAAGGGCAGTGGCTGCAATTTTAGGTTTCTCACAGATATTTCAGACCTGTGTTGCCTAAGATGGTAGACACTAAGCCCATAGGGCTATTTACATTTAAAGTAATTAAACTCAAATAAGATAAAAAGAATTCAGTCCCTCAGTAGCATAGACATATTTTAAGTGCTCAGTGGCTACATGTGGATAGTGGCCACTATATTGGATAGCACAGATAAAACATCTCCATCATTGCAGAAAGTTGTTTTGGACAGCTCTGTGCTCACACGATTCTGTAAATCAATATGAGTCTTCTTCAGGAAAATAATTGGAAGGTACAATAGGGAAAGAATTTATTTACTGTTTGTTTAATGAATTAACTCTAACAGGATAAGAGAGTGTGTCTTCAGCTAGTGTAGCAAGAGTTGGTCATACCTAGAAGAGAGTAGGGCAGGAGAGGGAGGCACTTCATTCTAAAGAGTTCGGTATCAGATATGTAAACAGAGCATCAGGAAGAGTCACAAGGGTCTTTTCCTATCCTTTTCTTTTGTGTAAAGACATCAGAGTACACAACTAAGAATAGGAGATAGATATTAAATATTTATGCACTTTGGGTCTCAGAATATGATAGAGCAAAGATGGATTTTTCAATTTTCAATCACTTTTACTTCACAATCTTCTCTTCTATTATTCCCCTGTGAAATTTCCACTCTCAGTTCTCCCAACCCACATCACTGTTTTCCTTTTTCTTAGCTTTTACTTGTGCTCTTTTACTCTCTTAACATTCAATTTTTAACATTCACTGTTTTCTTCAATTCTTTCCTTAAAAGTTCAACCCCAAAAAATCTCTGCTCTTATATATTTATAAATTAATTAATTTACTTGTTCAGTGAACATTTACTTAAAACCTACTAAGTTTCATGACCTTATAAACGACAATCCTTCCTGTCAAGAAGCCCATACACTGTTTTCTACTAGTGTAGGGAACAGAGAAGTAAAGAGCCAATTTGAATACTCTATTGTGTTTTACAATATATGATTCAAAGACTATTATGAGTGAATAGAAGCTGGGGAAGCCAGAGCAGCTGCCCTATCTAAATGATATTTGAGTTGAGTTTCAAAGGAAGGAATTAGAGGGAGAGAGATTGTCATGTACAAGTGCATCAAGGCATGCAGGAGCATGGCAACCTCGCTGGTGTCCAGGCAGAAGTGGATGGTCATGAAGTTAGAACAATGAACAACCAGAATATAAAGGGCTAATGAATCTAGCTAAAGAGTGTGAGTTCAAATGAGAACACATGGACACAGGGAGGGGAACGAACATTACACACCAGGGCCTATCAGGGGGTGGGGGACAAGGGGAGGGAGAGCATTAGGACAAATACCTAATGCATGTGGGGCTTAAAACCTAGATGACGGATTCACAGGCGCAGCAAAACACCATAGTACATGTATATCTAGGTAACAATTGCACATGTATCCCAGAATTTAAAGTGAAAAAAAAAGTGTGAGTTCAAAACTGTGCTACATAATATATAACACGTACTGTAGTGCCATCTCAACTTAAAGTCATAAATTCAGAAAATCCTGAAATCTGGATGTTCTGCACTGAAAGTTTATCAGGAATCTATTTCCCACTATTTTAAATGTGAAAATCAATAAATTGTTAGATATTAACCTCACTCCTCACACCCCATTCCCAAAAACACATACATATTTTACATACCTATACATAAGCAACTTTTATGCCTGTATAAATAGCATTTTATGATTTAAGAAGTTTTCAATTTCATTTCCTAATTACCAAGCAACAAATAAGGTCACAAACAAACCATATTTTTCAAAAAGTTTATGTGATTGTGACATTCTACTAGTCGTTTTGGAATGAAATTCAAGACCTTTTCCACAATTAGTTTTAGAAAAATGCTGTCTTGAGTTTTAGAAACAGAGTGATAAATATTTTCTATATAAATACTGGCAGAAAACATTGTTTTAAAGATACACATGTTCTATGAAGTCTAGATATTAAAAACCAAGATAATTTCTTCCTGGAAAACATTGTCCCAGGGGATACTCCATGGAGTGAAGCGGAATATACAAATGAATACATACTTTTAAAGTAATAATGATGAAATTAACATTAGTGTAACCATCATCCAGCCCTCTTCCATTTCCCTCTCTCTCTTCACCCTGAAGTAACCACTGTGCTGATACTTTGCAGTTTAACTAAATACTTATGCATCCCTAAATAATACGTTGTTTACTTTTATACATTTTGAACATTATAGAAATGAAAGCCTACTGTACAAATTACTATGCAGCATTAGACTTTGATGTTGAGGTGCGCAGTTAAGATACATTAATTTTTCACAATTATGCAAAAACTATGCATTATATGTGTACTTTAAAAGGTATATTTTCTGTTTTTCTTTTGTTTCTGCTTTGTTTGTTCCTCCAAATTATGTTGCTATAAACACTATTATCCATTCTCCTGGTGTAAGTATGTGAAATTTTATTTTGCAATTATGACTTGAAGTAGAATGTTTAGACCATAAGACATTTGTAGCACTGATTTTACTAGATCGTAATACATAATTCGTGGGTGAATGCAGCAGTTAATGCTCTTAAAAGCTGTGTATATAAATTACTGTTACTTCATATACTCACTAACTTGGGTTTTTACCAATATTTTAATTTTTGTCAAATCTGTATTGCATATGGTATATGATTGAGATTTTTGCTTGTAATTCCATGACTATTAATGAGGTTGAATAACTTTTCATGTTTAATATTTATGACTCTCATGAGCTATGCTTGTACATGTTGTTTGCATATTTTTTCTATTTTTTGGTACAATTTTTAGAACTTTTTGTCAAATACATTTATTTTTTGAGGAATTTGAGGCTGTAAATTTCTAATTACTTTACTTATTTTCCACAAATTTCAATATGTAGTATTTTTAACACTTACTTCTATATATGTTATAATATCCATTATATTATATTCTTTGACCTATGTGTTCTTTTAGGGGGGTGTGTGTGTGTGTGTGACTGTATTTGATTTTTTAATATTTTTACATGAATTGTCTGTATCTCTAAACAATATATTTTTCAATGTTGTACTTACTTTTGGTGAGGATTCTGATTATTTATGAAAGGCAATGTATTTTCAAAGCAGTCAGCATGGATTTGAACCCCAGTTCCATCACCAGTGTGACTTTGGGCAAGTTGTTTTATTTCTGACATTCAGTTTATTCAGTTTAAATTGGGAATAATAGTAGCCTAGGCCTACCGCAGAGATACTGCAGGTTCATCCCCAGAGCATCAAAAGAAAGCAAATATTGCTAGAAAGTGACTCATACAAATTATTTGGTTTCCCAGTGCACATAAAAGTTATGTTTTCACAATACTGTGGTCTGTTAAGTGTGCAGTAGCAGTATGTCTGAAAAAAAATACATACAATACACATATCTTAATTTAAAAATACGTATTGCTAAACAAATCCTAACAATCATTTGACCTTTCAGCAAGTTGTAATCATGTTTACTGGTGGAGGGTCTTGTTTCATTGCTAATGGCTGCTGACTGATCAGGGTGTTGGTTGCTGAAGATGGAGGTGGCTGTGGCAATTTCTTAAAATAAGACAATAAAGTTTGCTGCATTGATCGAATCTTCCTTGCAGGAAAGATTTTTTCTGTAGCATGCAATGCTGTTTGACAGCATTTTGTCCACAGCAGAACTTCTTTCAAAATTGGAGTCAATTTTCTCAAACCCTGCTGTTGCTTTATCAACTATGTTTATGTAATATTCTAAATCTATTTATGTCATTTCAACAATGTTTCTAACATCTTCACCAGGAATAGATTCCATTTCAAGAAGCCACTTTCTTTGCACATCCATAAGAACCAACTCCTCATTTGTTCAAGTTTTGTCATGAGATTGCTGCAATTCAATCACATCCTTGGGATCCACTCCTAATTCTAGTTCTCTTGTTTTCTCTACCAGATCTGCAGTTGTTTCCTCCACTGAAGTCTTCAAGCCCTCAAAGTCATCCATGAGGGTTGGAATCATCTTCTTCCAAACTCCCGTTAATGTTTATACTTTGACTTCCTCCCATGAATCACGAATGTTTTTAATGACACCTAGAATGAAGAGTCCTTTCCAGAAGATTTTTGGTTTACTTTGCCCATATCCATAAGAACAATCATTATGTATGGCAGCTATAGCCTTATGAAATGTACATTTTAAAAATAATAAGACCTGAAAATCAAAATTACTCATTAATTCATGGGCTGCAGAATGGATGTTTTGTTAGCAGACATGAAAACAACATTAATATCCTTGTACATCTCTATCAGAGTTCTTGGATGACTAGGTACATTGAGCAATAATATTTTAAAAGGTATTTTTTTTTAGCAGTAGGTCTCAACAGTGGGATTAAAATAGTCAATAAACCATGCTATCAACAGTGCTGTCATCCAGGCTTTTATTGTTCCATTTATATAGCACAGGCAGAGTCTATACAGCATAATTCTTAAGGACCCTAGAGTTTTGGAATGGTAAATGAGCATTGGCTTCAACTTAAAATCACCAGTGGCATTAACCCCTAACGACAGGGTCAGACTGTCCTTTGATCCTTTGAAGCCATGCATTGACATTTTCTCTCTAACTAGGAAATTCCCTGAAAGCATGTTCATCCAACAGAGGCTGTTTGTCTACATTTAAAATCTATTGTTTAGTGCAGCCACTTTCATCAATTATTTTAAGTAGATCTGGATTACTTGCTGCAGCTTCTATATCTGCACTTGCTGCTTCACTTTGTATTTTTATGTTATGGAGATGGCTTCTTTCCTGAAACCTCATGAACCAACCTCTGCTAGCTTCAAACTTTCCTTTTGCAACTCCCTTACCTCCCTCAGCCTTCATGTAATTGAAGAGAGTTAGGATGTTGCTCTAACTTAGGCTTTGGCTTAAACCCTTTTATGGCTGAGTTTGTAATTTTTTTTGAATTTTTGCAATCAGACTTTGGTGATGACCTTGAGCAGTAGGATATAAATAACTCCCTAAGGCTTAGCATTCCAGTAATGGAACACCAGGCATAAATGTCTAAGGGAATACTGTGGCTGATTTGATCTTGTATCTAGACTGCTAAAACCACCCTCGAGGCTTCTTACAGCCTTTTGTTTATAATGTTTTCTGATTAATGGAAGTTCTACATTTGAATATTGTTTAATTTATTGGTCTTTTCTTTTGGCATATGAACTTCTGAGTCCTGTTAAATTCCCTACTAAGACGTCATTAAGGTATTTTTCTAATTGTTTTTTTCTAAAAGGTTTCATTTTGCCTTTCACATATAAGTTTCATCTGAAATTCATTTCATGTATGGTGTGGCAAAGGAATCCAGTTTCTTTCCTTTTCAATAGATAACCTGTTGTTTCAGCATCACTTATTGAATTTGAATATTTCTCTCCTCTGAAAGGTGAGTTTGTCCCTTGTCATATATCAAATCTTAAGATATAAGATACAAATGTGCCTGTTTCTGGGTTCTCTATCCTGACTCATTGGGCTATTTATGGATCTCTGCCAATACCACTTTACAACTTGCTATTTTACTTTGTGTGTTTGTTTGTGTATTATACCAGAAAACAAACCTTAATAGTTAGTTTATCCATCTTTTTTTATTCAATAGTGTATTCACTAGTTTCAGTTATGTTTTAAATATTTAGCATCTTTAAGTACTATTTTATATAATATTCTCTTATTACAATATTATTTAGTATTGTAATAAAATGTATTTTATATTCTAGAATTCTCTCTCAAATTCTATGAGATTTTGATACAAATTGTGTTGAATTAATGTTTGAAGTTTAATTTCTTTTAAATCTTTAAGCAACTGCACCTCTGCTTAAGTCATCTTTACCCTTTTGTTTTTAGTCTTTTGATTAAATTTTATTATTTTCTCCACAGAGATTATAATTATATTTTGTAGTATATTTTCTTAGGAACAAAATAAATATTATTATTGTAAATAATATTATCATCAAATTATATTTCAAATGCTTTCTTACTCCTAAACAGAAATGCAATTAAGTTTTCATTATGCATCTCATGTCCAGCAACATTGTTACATCTTTTATTATGCTAACTCCCATATGGAGTTTCTGAGATTTTCTATGTGGACTATTACTAAATAAGTTTCTTTCCAGTCCTTATGTATTATTCATTTACTTGTTGTTATTATTATTATATTATTATTTTGAGATGGAGTTTTGTTCTTGTTGCCCAGAGACTGGGGTCCAAAGCTACGATCTTGGCTCACTGCAACCTCTGTCTCCCAGGTTCAAGTGATTCTCCTGCCTCAGCCTCCTGAGTAGCTGAGATTACAGGCACATGCCTCCACACCCGGTTCATTTTTGTATTTTTAGTAGAGACGGGGTTTCACCCTGTTGGCAAGGCTGGTCTCAAACTCCTGACCTTAGGTAATCCACCCGCCTTGGCCTCCCAAAGTTCTGGGATTACAGGCGTGAGCCACTGCGCCTGGCCTATTTATTTATTTTTATTGCCTTTTTATCTTTGTTTTTCTGAGTACAGCTTTTAGTACACTATTAGACGTGGGGACAGTAAGCACTTTTATTGTATCTAATATTTAAAAATGTTTCTTATGTATTTGTTATGTATTTTTAAAATTGTTTACCATGAATATAATGCTTACTCTACATATGTTGAAATTACTTATCAAGATAACAATTTTTATTCATAGAAGGATTTAATTTTTAATTGATTGTATTTCTTTGTGCATTCAGAAAATCAATTTTTCTTTTTAATATATCCACACATTCACATAATCAATAGATTTTCTAATATTAAACTAAAACTCCTGGAAAAAGCATATCTTGTTATACTATGATTTCCTGCATGGTCTGAATTATCATATAACTTTTTTTAGGACTTTTTTGCATTCTCATTCTCTCCTTATCAATGTTTTCACTTTTGCTAGCACAAAGCTATTCATAATGTCATCTTAATATATTGTTTTTCCAAAAATCTCTTTAGCATATGTAGTTCTGTTACCGTTTTCACTTTAATATTCTTTGGTTTTTGTCCCCTCTCCCTCTTTTCTTATTTTCCCTATATAAATTTTTAATCAATTTTAAATAGCCCTATCAAAGAACCAACTTTTGGTCAAAGTTACGCTCTGTATTATAATTTTGCTTTTTGTTTTATTTGTGTCTGCCATTTATTTTTATTTTTACTTATACTATGTGGTGATTTTTTTTTAACTTCTTAACATGAACGCTAAGTTGAGTCAAAAGTTCCTTAGAAATATATATAATTTCCAAGTGATTGAATTCATTTTATTCAATGATTTATTTTTTAAATAGTTTTTGTTTAATTTTATGACTGTTTAATTTTCAGTAGGAATTTTAAGTATTTCTTCTATGGATAAGACATAGTTCTCCATTTATTTATATCTTCTTTGATCTTTTAGCAGTATTTTGTCATTTTTCTGTGTACAAGTCTTGCCCATATTTATCTTATTTCTAAAATATTTTGTATATTTTTGTTCTTTGGGATTTTTTTTTACAAAACAATCATTTTGTCTGTGAAGCAATATAATTTATTTCTCATTTTTTTCAGTTTGTATACATTTTATTTCTTATTCTTGACTTACTACATTGGCTCAGATTTCCAATAAAATATTGAATGGGATTAGTGAGAATGAACAACCTTACCTTGTTCTGAATTTTAGCATGACATTAGCTGTAAGTTTTTAATAGGTTTCCTTTATTGATTCTATTTCTAGTTTCCTGAGTGTTATCACGAATGCATATTGACTTTCTTCAAATGCTTTTTCTGAATCTATTGAAATGACCATAGTTTTATTTCTTTAGTCTCTTACTATGGTGAATCACAAATGATTAATTTTTGAATGTTGAACCACTATTGCATTTCTGGGAAGAAAACACTTGGTGAGGATGCATTAGCCCTTTCTTATAATGCTAGATTTTATTTGCTAAAGTTTTAAAAAATTTTTCATCTGTGTTAATGAGGAATGTTGGTGTTTTTAATGATGTATTTATGTATTTGTCTAGTTTTTATATCAGTCACTGCTGTCTCCTGTAGTAAAATCAGAAGTTATTTCTATTCTTTTTAATTACTTTCTTTTTTTTTTTTTTTAATGGAGTCTCCTTCTGTCATCCAGGCTGGAGTACAGTGGCGCAATCTCAGCTCACTGCAACCTCTGCCTCTGGGGTCAAGTGATTTTCCAGCCTCCTGAGTAGCTGGAACTACAGGCATACACCACCACACCTGGCTAATTTTTGCTTTTTTAGTAGAGAGGATGTTTCTCCATATTGGCCAGGCTGGTCTCAAACCCCTGACCTCAGGTGATCCACCCAACTCGGCCTCCCAAAGTGCTGAGATTACAGGCGTGAGCCACTGCACCCGGGCTGTTTTTTTTTTTTTTTTTTTTCTTTTTTTAATGGTAGTTTGTGTAGAACTGGTATGATTTTTCTTTAAATGTTCAGTAGAATTTACCAGTGAAGCCATCTAGGAGTAGGGTTTTCTCTGTGGGAAGGTTTTAACTACAAATTAAATTGCTTTAATAGATATAGAGCTATTCATTTATCTATTCTGATTAACTTTCATTTTGCTGAGAATTTATATATTTAATCTAAATAGACAAAATTATTGATACAAATTTGTTCACTGTAGTCCCTCTTTATCTGTTTAAGGCCTGTAAGAGCTGCAGTTGTCGCTCTTCTTTCATTCCTGATATTGGTATATATGAATTGTTTATATTTTCCCAGATCAGTTTGATTAAAGTTTTAGCAGTTCTATTGTTGTTTCAAAGAACCAGGTTCTGGTATCTGTGGTAGGCTGAATTACAGCCTCTCCAAGATATTCACATCCTAATCCCTAGAATTTGTGAATATGTTATTTTACTGTACATGGCAAAGAGGAATTTGTTGATGTGATCAAGTTAAGGAATTGAGATGACAGGATTTTCCTGAGTTACTTGGGCAGGTTCAATGTAACCACAGGGTCCTTATAAGAAAGAAGCAGGAGGGTAAGAATCAAGGAAGGAGATGGGATGAAAGAAGCAGAGATTAGAGAGTAGAGAAGATGCTGTGCTTCTAGGTTTGAACGTAGAAATTAGGAGTCATTAGCCAAGGAATGTAGGCCACTACAAGAAGGTGGAAAAGGCCATGATTCTCCCTTAGAGCCTCAAGAAAGAATGCAGCTCTGTTAACACCTCAGTTTCAGACTAGAAGGAATTCACAGCTCCAAAATTTGCAAGATAATAAATTTCTGTTGCTTTAAACTACTAAGGTTGTGATAATTTGTTACAGCAGTAATAGGAAATTAATACAATAGATTTATTTTTTCTATATTTTTGCTTGTTTTCTAGTTCTTTGACTTTTGTTATTTAAAATTTTTCCCTCACGCCTGTAATCCCAGCACTTTGGGAGGCCGAGGCTAGCAGTCAGGAGCTCGAGAACAGCCTGGCTAACATGGTGAAACCTTGTCTCTACTAATAATATTTAAAAAATTAGCTGGGCATTGTGTTGGGTGCCTGTAATTCCAGCTACTCGGGAGGCTGAGGCAGGAGAACCACCTGAACCCAGGAGGCGGAGGTTGCAGTGAGCCAAGATTCTGCCACTGCACTCCAGCCTGGGCGACTAGAGTGAAACTCAGTCTCAAAATAAATAAATAAATTAATTAATTAATTAAAATTTTTCCTTCTTATGTTTAATGTAAGTTTAATTTTCTCTCTTTTTTTCTAGTTTTTTTCTTTTAGAATAGAAGCAGTGAGTTCCATAATTTTCTCTCAGCACTACATTACTCACATCACATAAATTTTGATATGTTAGTTTCATTTTTATTCAGTTCAAAACAATTTCTAACTTTCTTTCATTCAAGGGTCATTTAGAATTGTGATTTTTAATTTCCAAATAAATTTTTCAGTTGTCCTAATGGGATTTCTATTTTAATTTTATTGTTTAAGAGAAGGTATATTACATGATTTTAACATTTTTAAATATATTAATACTGTAACCACTCAATGAGTTCTCCTTGCCCAATGCCCAGATAGAGCCGATTTATCAAGACAGGGGAATTGCAATAGAGAAAGAGTTTAATTCATGCAAAGCTGGCTGAACAGGAAACCAGAGTTTTATTATTAAAATCAGCCTGGAGTTTCTTAAGGATAATTTGGTGGGTTGGGGGCCAGAGAGTTGGGAGTGCTGATTGGTTGGGTCAGAGATTAAATCACAAGAGGTCAAATAGGGTTCGTCTCACTGTCTTTTGTTCCTGAGTGGGATCACAGAGCTGGCTGAGCCAGATTACTGGTCTGGGTAGTGCCAGCTGGTGCATGAGAATACAGGGTCTAACAGTCCCAGGAGCCCCAAGTTATCTTGGGAGGTCAAGAAGAGAGGAATTTACCAAACTCATAGGTATTTGAGGGTACAAACCCATGGCTGGACTCAGCTTTAAAAAAGTCTTATCTGAGATTCCTTATGGAAAAGAGTTTCATCAAAGCCAATTTTAAAAGCCTATGTAAGAAATAATTATTCTTCTTGTACTTTATGCAGATAATCAGGCCAAGTATAATAAGACTAAAGTTTATTTTGCAAACAAATCAATCCTATCACGATTTGTTTTTAATAAAAATGGTGACTGGAGAGAGAAAAATTATGCTTAAAAAAAAGAAAAAAAACTATCGTACACCCGTTGTTAGCTGTCCTTGGATTTTTTGTGCAGTTTGGACTAAATCCTAAATTCTTTGTGGGCTACGAGTCCCCAAACTAATGCTTTCAAATCTTTACTTTTAAAACTGGGAATTGCACTCCTTACCCTAGTACTCATTATTTACCTTATAGTACACCGTTCCCTTAAACGCGGTACTATAACTTTAGATGATAATACTAACTCCTTTGCCATGCAAGCCTTGGAACCCCAGCCAGGCATACATGAGTACGTTGACAGTTGCAAAACGGTTCCATTCCTTTCATCTTAGGGTCAACACCTACCCCCACTATACTCTTGATTGGCAGGAAAAAGTTAGAGCTGTCTTTGCCCTTTCTCCATCTTCATTAGCCAACACCTTAAGTTTAAGGTGTTACAAAACCCAAAGGGAGGAATTGAAACCAGCATTGCAAAATTGTAACTGAGACAGTCAAAGAGATCTGACCTAACCAACTCCATCTTACTTCAAACCTCCTCTTCCAGGTGTCTGTTCACTCCTGAACATAGGCTGAACTAACTTTGGGAGGAATTTAGTTTATAGTTTAAAACAAAGATGAAAACAGCCCTTTCCTGAAACAAACTCCCTTCTTGCCTGGGTACTAGACTGCCTTTGTAGGACTAAAAAATTAGCCACAAGAGGCCGGGCATGGTGGCTCACACCTGTAATCCCAGCACTTTGGGAAGCAGAGGCAGGCAGATCACCTGAGGTCAGGCGTTCGAGACAAGCCTGACCAACATGGAGAAACCCCATCTCTACTAAAAATACAAAATTAGCCGGGCGTGGTGGCGCATGCCTGTAGTCCCAGCTACTCAGGGGGCTGAGGCAGGAGAATCACTTGAACCCAGGAGGTGGAGGTTGCAGTGAGCCCAGACCACACCATTGCACTCCAGCCTGGGCAATAAGAGCAAAACTCCGTCTAAAAAAAAAAAAAATTAGCCACAAGATTAGAAATTATGGTTTAGGAGTCATGCAGCTGGAGGATACAAGGCTCTGACCCTCCCCAGTTTGCTCCTGGGGATAAAATCACTATTGCAAAACTTCAGACCAGTGCTTGAGATATTTTGCAGACCCTGCACTTCATGGATCAGCTGGCACCACCCAGATCAATAAACTGGTTCATCTGATCTTGTGGCCTCCACCCAGGAATTGACTCAGCGCAAGAAGACAACTTCAATTCCCTGTGGTTTCAACTCTGACCTGACTAATCAGCACTCCCAGTTCACTGACCTCCGTCCACCCACTAAGTTGTCCTTAAAAACTTTGATATCCACTCTTTTTCTGGCTGGAACAATGGAGGGTGTAGAAGAGAAGAAGAAGAAGGTTCCTGCTGTGCCACAAACCCTTAAGAAAAAGGGAAGGAATTTCACAGAACTGAAGATCAAGCACCTGAGAAAGAAGTTTGTCCAAAAGATGTTTCGAAAGGCAAGGAGGAAGCTTATCTAAGAAAAAGCGAAGCACTTTCATGAGGAATATAGGCAGATGTACAGAACTGAAATTTGAATGGTGAGGATGGCAAGAAAAGCTGGCAACTTCTATGTAACTTCAGAACCCAAATTGGCGTTTGTCATCAGGACCAGAGGTATCAATGGTGTGAGCCCAAACGTCTGAAAGGTGTGCAGCTTCTTCGCCTTTATCAAATCTTCAATGGAATCTTTGTGAAACTCAGAAAGCCTTCAATCAGCATGCTGAGGATTGTAGAGCCATACATTGCTTGGGGGTACTCAAATCTGAAGTCAGTAAATGAACTAATCTACAAGCGTGGTTATGGCAAAATCTGTAAGAAGCGAAATGCTTTGACAGATAACACTTTGATTGCTCGATCTCTTGGTAAATATGACATCATCTGCATGGAGGATCTGATTCATGAGATCTACACTGTTGGAAAACACTTCAAAGAAGCAAATAACTTCCTGTGGCCCCTCAAATTATCTTCTCCATGAGGTGGAATGAAGACCACCCATTTTGTAGAAGGTGGAGATGCTGGCAACAGGGAGGACCAGATCAACAGGCTTATTAGAAGAATGAACTAAGGTATCTACCATGATTATTTTTCTAAGCTGTTTGGTTAATAAGCAGTAACTGCTCTCAAATTGAAAAAAACAAACAAACAAACAAAAACTCTGATTTCCAAATGTTTGGGGAGACTGACATGAGTAATAATAAAGCTATGGTCTCCCACAAAACAAACAAACAAAAACAAGGGTCTGAAAAATATCTTGAACATCAATTTTAGGTTTTATAAGTGATGTTATTCCTAGGAGCAATCGGGCGGGGAGGTTAGGAATCTTGTGGCCTCTGGCTGAATGACTCCTAAACCATAATTTCTAATCTTGTGGCAAATTTGTTAGTTTTAAAAGGCAGTCTCTTCCACAGGCAAGAGAGAGGTTTGTTTTGGGAAAGGGCTGTTATCATCTTTGTTTGAAAGTTAAACTGTATATTAAATGCCTTCCAATGTTAGTTCAGCCTATGCCCAGGAAAGAAAAGGGGCAGCTTAAACGTTTAGAAACAAGATGGAGTTGGTGAGGTCAGATCTCTTTCACCGTCATACTTTTCTTACTGTTATAATTTTTGCAAAGGCAGTTTCAAAACTCATTTTTTTTTGTCTCAGAATATAGGTTATCTTGATGATTGTTCCATATGCACGTTTAAAAATGAATATTTTTCAATGTTTTATTTTGGGGTAAAGTGTTCCATGGATTTTACTTAGCTGAAGTTGAAACCAACTTTGCAAAAATTATGACAATGAAAGAGATCTGACCTAACATACCCCATCTTGCCTTTAAGCTCCAAGCTGCCCTTGGGCACTTCTGGGCATACACCAAGCTAAGTATAGAAGGAATTTAGTTAAAAGTTTAACTTTGAAACAAAGACGACAACAGCCTTTTCCCAAAACAAAGCTCCTTTTTGCCTGGGGACCAGATAGCCTTTGTAAAACTAACAAATTAGCTACAAGATTAGAAATTATGGCTCAGGAGTCATGCAGCCAGAGACCACAAGACTCCTAACCTCCTCCATTGCTCCTCTGGATAGCATCACTATTGTAAAACCTAACACTAGTGTTCAAAATATTTTTCAGACCCTGCATGCTCATGTACCAGTTGGTGCCACCCAAACTGGTAATCTGGTTTAACTAGTTCTGCTCTCC
The DNA here is from genome assembly GCF_009828535.3 of Hylobates moloch. Classification (NCBI taxonomy): domain Eukaryota; kingdom Metazoa; phylum Chordata; class Mammalia; order Primates; family Hylobatidae; genus Hylobates; species Hylobates moloch. Next base: position 75,057,937 of record NW_026652290.1, on the reverse strand, counting down.
CACCCAGGAACAGAAAATAGCAAGAAGAACCCACGTCAACACCCTATGATTTTATCCCCAACCTGACCAATCTGTGTTTCCCACTTTGTAGCCTCCTGTCTGACAAATTATCCTTGAAAAACCTTAGTTTCTGAATTTTTAGGGAGACTGATTTGAGTAATAATACTTGGACGGTTTAGCCAGCTCTGCATGTATTACACTATTTCTCTATTCCAATTCCCCTATCTCAGTAAATTGGCTCTATCTGGGCAGCAGGCAAGAAGAATCTGTCAGGCAGCTACTAAGTGAATTGAAGAGGATGTTTATGTATTTTATAAATTTACTGACTTTTTGTCTATTTTTGTATCAATTATTGATAAATGATTGTTGAAACCTCTGATTATAATTATGGTTGTTTCTATACGTTCTTAAGTTTATCAGATTTGTTTAATGTACTTTGAAGTTATGATATTATGTGTGTGTATACATGTATATATATATTTTCAGATTCTTTTATCCACTTGATGAGGGATGATCCACTTGACGGATGATGGTTTTATCCACTTGATCAACTTTATTTACTATAAAATTTCCTTCTATATTGATGCTAATATGCCTTATTCTAAAATCTACTTTGTCTGATATTAATATACTGACTCCAGTTTTCCTTTGTATTTGCATAGTATATTTTTTACCCTTTAACAATTAATGTATCTGTATCCTGATATTTAAAGTGGTTTTCTTCCAGCCAATAGAAAATTGGATCTTGATTTTTTTAAATCCAGTTTTATATTCCCTCTCTTTCAATTGTTGTGTTAGGGCATTTGCATAAAATTTTATTATTCATATAGATAGGTTTACATCTATTATGGTTTTGTGGGGTTTTTTTCCCTATATATTAAATTAGTATTTATAACTATTTCATTGAGCTCTTAAAGATTCCAAATTCCTTGGATGCTCAACTTACTGTTACAAAATGGCTAGTGCAGTATTTACATATAACATATGCACACCCTCCTGTATACATTAAATCATTTCTAGATTATTTACAACACCTAAGGCAATGTAAATGCTATGTAAATAGTTGTTACCCTTAACCATGTAAGATATAATGACAACATTTAAAAGTCTATATATGTTCAGTACAGATGCAATTATTTTTCAAATATTTTTAATCCATGGTTGATTGAATTCACAAATGCAGAACCCATGAATACAAAGAGCTGACTGTACCTATTTTTCCTGTTCTTTCAGTGATTGTTTTAAGGCTTCCAAGACACCCTTTTAAATTATCATGGTTTAATTACAATTATTCAATACTTTATACATAGAAAAATTCTGGGTTGCTGGCAAGATGGCTAAATAGGAACAGCTCTGGTTTACAGCTCCCAGCGAGATCAATGCAAAAGGTGGGTGATTTCTGCATTGCCACCTGAGGTACCAAATGTATCTCATTGGGACTGGTTGGACAGTGGGTGCAGCCCACGGAGGGTGAGCTGAAGCAGGGTGGGGCATCGCCTCACCTGGGAAGAGCACGAGGTCAGGGAACTTTCTTCCCTACCCAAGTGAAGCCGCGAGGGATTGAACCTGAGGAACTCCAGCACACATACTGCACTTATCCTATGGTCTTCGCAATCCACAAACCAGGAGATTCCCTCCAGTGCCTACCCCACCAGGGCCCTGGGTTTCAAGCATAAAACTGTACGGCCATTTGGGCAGACACCAAAATAGCTGCAGGAGTTCTTTTTTTCCATACCCCATTGGTGCCTGGAACGCCAGTGAGACAGAACTCTTCCCTCCCCTGGAAAGGGGTGCTGAAGCCAGGGAGCCAAGTGGTCTGGCATGGCGGGTCCCACCCTCATGGATCCCAGCAAACTAAGATCCACTGGCTTGAAATTCTCACTGCCAGCACAGCAGCAGTCTAAGATCCACCTGGGATGCTCGAGCTTGGTGGAGGGAGGGGTGTCCACCATTGCTGAGGCTTGAGTAGGTGGTTTTATGCTCACAGTGTAAACAAGGCCGCTGAGAAATTCGAACTGGGTAGAGACCACTACAGCTCAGCAAGGCTGCTGTGGTCAGACTGCCAGATTTCTCTTTTTTCAGCAGGGCATCTCTGAAAAAAAGGCAGCAGCACCAGTCAGGGACTTACAGATAAAACCCCCATCTCTCTGCGACAGAGCATCTGGGGAAAGGGGCAGCTGTGGGTGCAGCTTCAGCAGACTTAAATATCCCTGCCTGATGGCTCTGAAGACAGCAGAAGACCTCACAGCACAGCCTTCAAGCTCTGCTAAGGGTCAGACTGCCTCCTCAAGTGGATCTCTGACCCCCGTGTATCCTGACTGGGAGACAACTCCCAGTAGGAACCAACAGATACCTCATACAGGACGGCTCTGGCTGACATCAAGCAGGTGCCCCTCTGGGATGAAGCTTCCGGAGAAAAGATCAGGCAGCAATCTTTGCTGTTCTGCTGTTTTGCAGCCTCCGCTGGTGATACCCAAACAGGGTCCAGAGTGGACCTCCAGCAAACTCCAGCAGACCAGCAGCAGTGAGGCCTGACTATCAGATGGAAAACTATCAAACAGAAAGGAATAGCATGTCCACTCAAAGACCCCATCCTAACGTCGCCAACATCAAAGACCAAATGTAGGTAAATCCACAAATATGGTGGGAAAACAGCACAAAATACTGAAAATTCCTAAAACCAGAATGCCCCTTGTCTTCCAAATTATCATAACTCCTCACCAGCAAGGGAACAAAACTGGATGGAGAATGAGTTTGATGAATTGACAGAAGTAGGTTTCAGAAGGTGGGAAATAACAAACTCCTCCAAGCAAAAAGAGCATATTCTAACCCAATGCAAGGAAGTTAAGAACCTTGAAAAAAGGTTAGACGAATTGCTAACTAGAATAACCAGTGTAGAGAAGAATATAAATGACCTGATGGAGCAAAAAACACAGCACGAGAACTTCATGAAGCACACACAAGTGTCAGTAGCTGAATCAATGAAGCAGAAAAAAGGATATCAGTGATTGAAGATCAACTTAATGAAATAAAGAGAGAAGACAAGATTAGAGAAAAAAATGAAAAGGAATGAACAAAGTCTCTAAGAAATATGGGACTATGTGAAAAGACCAAGTCTACCTTTGATTGGTGTATCTGAAAGTGATGAGGAGAATGGAGCCAAGTTGGAAAACACTCTTCAGGATATTATCCAGGAGAACTTCCCCAAACTAGCAAGGCAGGCCAACATTCAAATTCAGGAAATACAGGGAACACCACAAAGATACTCCTCGAGAAGAGCAACCCAAAGAAACATAATCATCAAATTCATCAAGGTTGAAATGAAGGAAAAAATGTTAACGGCAGCCACAGAGAAAGGTCAGGTTACTCACAAAGGGAAGCCCATCAGACTAACAGCGGATCTCTCGGCAGAAACCCTACAAGCCAGAAGAGAGTGGGGGACAATATTCAACATTCTTAAAGAAAAGAATTTTCAACCCAGAATTTCTTATCCAGCCAAACTAAGCTTCATAAGCAAAGGAGAAATAAAATCCTTTACAGACAAGCACATGCTGAGAGATTTTCTCACCTCCAGGCCTGCCTCACAAGAGCTCCTGGAGGAAGGACTAAACATGGAAAGGAACAACCAGTACCAGTCACTGCAAAAACATACCAAATTGTAAAGAACAGCAACACTATGAAGAAACTGCATCAACTAATGGGCAAAAAAATCAGCTAGCATCATAATGATAGGATCAAATTCACACATAATAATATTAACCCTAAATGTAAATGGACCAAGTGCCTCAATTAAAAGACACAGACTGGCAAATTGGATAAAGAGTCAAGACCCATCAGTGTGCTATATTCAGGAGACCCATCTCACGTGCAAAGTACACACATAGGCTCAAAATAAAGGGATGGAGGAATATTTACTAAGCAAATGGAAAGCAAAAAAAAAAAAGCAGGAGTTGCAATACTAATCTGTGATAAAACAGACTTTAAACCAACAAAGATCAAAAGAGACAAAGAAGGTCATTATATAATGGTAAAGGGATCAGTGCAGCAAGAAGAGCTAACTATCCTAAATATATATGCACCCAATACAGGAGCAACCAGATTCATAAAGCAAGATCTTAGAGACCTACAAAGAGACTTAGACTCCCACACAATAATAGTGGGAGACTTTAACACCCCACGGTCAATATTAGACAGATCAATGACACAGAAAATTAGCAAGAATATTCAGGACTTGAACTCAGCTGTGGAAAAAGCAGACCTAATAGACATCTACAGAACTCTACACTCCAAATCTACAGAACATAGATTTTTCTCAGCACCTCATCTCACTTATTCTGAAATTGACCACATAATTGGAAGTAAAACACTCCTCAGCAAATGCAAAAGAACAGCAATCATAACAAACAGTCTCTCAGACCACAGTGCAATCAAATTAGTACTCAGGATTAAGAAACTCACTCAAAACCGCACAACTACAGGGAAACTGAACAACCTGCTCCTGAATGATTACTGGGTAAATAATGAAATGAAGGCAGAAATAAAGATGTTCTTTGAAACCAGTGAGAACAAAGACACAATGAACCAGAATCTCTGGGACACATTTAAAGCAGTGTGTGTAGAGGGAAATTTATAGAACTAAATGCCCACAAGAGAAAGCAGGAAAGATCTAAAACTGACACCCTAACATGAAAATTACAAGAACTAGAGAAGCAAGAGCAAACAAATTCAAAAGCTAGCAGAAGACAAGAAATAACTAAGATCAGAGCAGAACTGAAGGAGATAGAGACACAAAAAAATCCTTCAAAAAATCAATGAATCCAGGACTGGTTTTTTGAAAAGATCAACAAAATAGATATACTGCTGGCCAGACTAATAAAGAAGAAAAGAGAGAAGAATCAAACAGATGCAATAAAAAATGATATAGGGGATATCACCACTGATCCCACAGAAATACAAACTACCATCAGAGAATATTATAAACACCTCAATGCAAATAAACTAGAAAATCTAGAAGAAATGGATAAATTCCTGGACACATACACCCTCCCAAGTCTAAACCAGGAAGAAGTAAAATACCTGAATAAACCAAAAACAAGTTCTGAAATTGAGGCAGTAATTAATAGCCTGGCAACCAAAGAAAGTCCAGGACGGACAGATTCACAGCCAAATTCTACCAGAGGTATGAAGAGGAGCTGGTACCATTCCTTCTGAAACTATTCCAAACAATAGAAAAAGAGGGAATGCTCCCTAACTCATTTTATGAGGCCAACATCATCCTGATACCAAAACCTGGCGGAGGCACAACAAAAAAAGAAAATTTCAGGCCAATATCCCTGATGAACATTGTTATGAAAATCCTCAATAAAATACTGGCAAACCAAATCCAGCAGCACATCAAACAGCTTATCCACCATGATCAAGTCAGCTTCATACCTGGGATGCAAGGCTGGTTCAACATATGCAAATCAACAAACATAAGCCATCACATAAAGAGAACCAATGAACATGATAATCTCAATAGATGCAGAAAAGGCCTTTGACAAAATTCAGCACTCCCTCATGCTAAAAACTCTCAATAAACTAGGTATGAATTGAACATATATCAAAATAATAAGAGCTATTTATGACAAACTCACAGCCAATATCATACTGAATGGCAAAAATTGGAAGCATTCCCTTTGAAAACCAGCACAAGACAAGGATACGCTCTTTCACCACTGCTATTCAACATAGAATTGGAAGTTCTGGCCAGGGCAATCAGGCAAGAGAAAGAAATAAAAGTATTCAAATAGGAAGAGAGAAAATCAAATTGTCTCTTTTTGCAGATGACATAATTGTATATTTAGAAAACCCCATCGTCTCAGCCCCCAAATCTCCTTAAGCTGACAATCAACTTCAGCAAAGTCTCAGGATACAAAATCAATGTGCAAAAATCACAAGCATTCCTACACACCAATAACAGACAGAGAGCCAAATAATGAGTGAACTCCCATTCACAATTGCTACTAAGAGAATACCTAGAAATACAACTTACAAGGGATGTGAAGGACCTCTTCAAGGAGAACTACAAACCACTGCTCAAGGAAATGAGAGAGGACACAAATGAAAAAATATTCCATGCTCATGGATAGGAAGAATCAATATTGTGAAAAAAGGCCATACTGCCCAAAGTAATTTATAGATTCAATGCTATCCCCATCAAGCTACCACTGACTTTCTTCACAGAATTGGAAAAAAACTACTTTAAACTTCATATGGAACCAAAAAAGAGCCCGCATAGCTCAGACAATCCTGGGCAAGAAGAACAAAGCTGGAGGAATTTGAAGTCACTACCTGACTTCAAACTATACTACAAGGCTACAGTAACCAAAACAGCATGGTACTGGTACCAAAACAGATATATAGACCAATGGAACAGAACAGAGGCCTCAGAAATAACACTACACATCTACAATTATCTAATCTTTGACCAACCTGACACAAACAAGCAATGGAAAAGATTCCCTATTTAATCAATTGTGTTGGGAAAATTGGCTAGCCATATGCAGAAAACTGAAACTGGACCCCTTCCTTACACCTTATACAAAAAATCAACTCAAGATGGATCAAAGACTTAAACATAAGACCTAGGACCATAAAAATCCTAGAAGAAAACCTGGGCAATACCATTCAGGGCACAGGCATGGGTAAATACTTCATGACTAAATCACCAAAGGCAATAGCAACAGAAGCCAAAATTGACAAATAGGATCTAATTAAACTAAAGAGCTTCTGCACAGCAAAAGAAACTGTCATCAGAGTGAACAGGCAACCTACAGAATGGGAGAAAATTTTTGCAATCTATCCATCTGACAAAGGGCTAATATCCAGAATCTACAAAGAACTTAAACAAATTTACAAGAAAAAAAAAAAAAACCATCGAAAAGTGGGCAAAGGATATCAACAGACACTTCTCAAAAGAAGTCATTTATGCATCCAACAGGCATATGAATAAATGCGCATCATCATTGGTCATTAGACAAATGCAAATCGAAACCACAATGTGATACCATCTCATGCCAGTTAGAATGGCGATCATTAAAAAGTCAGGAAACAACAGTTGTAGGAGAGGACATGGAGAAATAGGAACACTTTTACACTGTTGGTGGGAGTGTAAATTAGTTCAATCACTGTGGAAGACAATGTAGTGATTCCTCAAGGATCTAGAACCAGAAATACTATTTGAGCCAGCAATCCCATTACTGGGTATATACCCAAAGGATTATAAATCATTTTACTATAAAGACACATGCACACGTATGTTTATTGTGGCACTATTTGCAATAGCGAAGACTTGGAACCAACCCAAATGTCCATCAATAATAGACTGGATAAAGAAAATGTGGCACATATACACCATGGAATACTATGCAGCCATAAAAAAGGATGAGCTCATGTCCTTTGTGGGGACATGGATGAAGCTGGAAACCACCATTCTCAGCAATCTATCACAAGAACAGAAAACCAAAACCACATGTTCTCACTCGTAAGTAGGAGTTGAACAACAAGAACACATGGACATAGGGAGGGGAACATCACACACTGGGGCCTGTCAGAGGACGGGGGGGTAGGGGAGGGATAACACTAGGAGAAATACCTAATGTAGGTGACCGGTTGATGGGTGCAGCAAACCACCATGCCACGTGTATACCTATGTAACAAAACTGCACGTTCTGTACATGTACTCCAGAACTTTAAGCATAATTTAAAAGAAAGTCTATAATTTCTCTTCCTGTCTTCTGTGCAATTTTTGTCCTGTATTTTTCTTCTCCATTTTATAAATTCCAGAATACATTGTTATTATTTTTGCTTTATATATTTAATTATCTTAATAAGATTTTTTAAAATCAAAATTAGTTCTATATGTATTCACATATTGGCCATTTCCAGTGCTGTTTATTTCTTTGTGTAAATCTAAATTTCCCTCTAGCCTCATTTTATTTTCTGCTGAAATAATTTTATTTAACATGCTTTTTGTATGGATTTGCTGGTGATAAATGTTCTCAGTTTTACTTGTCTGCAAAGGTCTTTAACTTTAATTTTTGAAAGGTACTTTTTGTTGTATATAGAATTCTAAATTGACAGGTGGTTCACCCTGCCCTCACAATATTTAAATATATTATTCATTGTTTTCTGACATGCTTGACCTCCAATGAGAAATACGCTGTCATTCCAATCTCTATTCTTCTGAATGTAGTGTTTCTTTCTCTCTGGCTGTCTTTTTTTAAATGCCAGAATTTCTCACAAAACAGTCAAATATACCTGTTTAAAGACAGAAGATAAAATAGCACTAGTTTTCTCTTCTTGTGCAAATCCATAAACTGCTACCAGTAGACAGAAAGGAACTCAATAAGAATACTCTGACTGCTTTAATGTTTTTTTCTTTATTACTGGTATTCTTCATATTGAACATGAGATGTCTTGGTTTGGTTTTCTAAATATTTGTTATGTTAGAGATTATTTAAGTTCTTCAGTTTGTAGTTCACCAAATTAGAAAGTGCTCTTCATTATGTATGTCTGCCCTCCACCTCAAACTTCCTTTCCTTCTGAAATTCCGACTATCTCTATGTTAGCTCACTTAATGTTGTTTTATATTACAGGTATCCTGCTTACTCTTTCAACGGTATTTCCCTCTATATTTCATTTCCCATAGTTTCTATTGCTATGTAATTAATATTTTCTTTTGTATTTTCCAATCCACTATTAACCTCATTCAGCTTATTTCTTATTTTAGATTTTTTTGACTTACAGAAGTCTGTTTTGTAATATTAAAAAAATTTCACATTTTTGATTGTCATGTTGTGTTTTTCTTTACATTCTCAAACATAGAGAACACATTTATAACACTTCTTTTAAAGTCCTTATCTGCTGATTTTTACCATCTATGCCATTTCATGTTGTTTTTTCCAATTTGTATCATATTTTTCTGCTTCTTTGCATCTGTAGTAGTTTTTTATTAAATGCTAGAATTCAGATGCTAAATTCCTTGAATTACTTTAGATATTTATTTTTAGTTTTCTGGAATATAATTAATTTTGTTTGCATTATTTTTTGAGGCTTGCTTTTAAGTTTTCATAGGTGGGTTCAGGGCGGCCTTTAATCTAAAGCAAATTTAACCCCATCATTAAATGGACATACCTTTTGGCGAATTCTATCCAATGTCTCATTTTTACTAGGTCTTCACACACTGGCTGGTAGGAATATGGGCAGAAATATTTCCTGGACCTATATGATAACTGTGCATTGTTCTACCTGCTCCTTTCTAATGTTCTTTTCCTGGTATGAGACAGTTTCCTCATGTGAATATGCACTCATTATGTCGTCATGAATTTGGTGGAATCCCTCTGTAAATCGACAGATCTTTTCACCCTGTCTGTAATTACCTTCCTCTCTGTTCATTTTCTCAGAAATTCAAATTAACTTGACCTCCCTGAACTATCTCCTCAACTCTGAGACTGCTTACTTTGTTTGAGCCTCTTCTCCTTGACTGTGGCCTGGAAACTCTTTTCAGACAGTAGATTGGGACAATTAGAGTACTCACTTTCATTGTTTTTCATTTTTTTTTCTTTTCAATAGACTTTATCTTTTAGATTAGTTTTAGGTTCACAACAAAATGGTGCAGAAAGTACAGAGAATTGCCTTATATCCTTGTCTTCCACACATCCACAGCTTCCTCCACCTCTTAACATCTCACCACGGTTGTACATTTATTAGAACTAATGAATCTGCACTGTCACTCCACTATCAACCAAAGTTCACAGTTAACAAAAGGGTTTATGTTTGATGTATATTTCATGGGTCTGGACAAAGACACATGTATAATGACATGTACCCATCAGTATAATATCATGCAGAGTATTTTCATTGTTCTAAAAATCTTCTGTGCTCCACCTATTCATTTGTCCACCCATCTGCAACTCAACTACCTCAACACTCACAACACTGAGATCCTCTGATACTTTTACTGTTCCCATAGTTTTGCCATTTCCAGAATTACATGTAGTTGGAATCATATAATATGTATCCTTCTCAGATTTGGCTTCATTCACTCAGTAATATGCATTTACATTTTATGCATGTCTTTTCATGGCTTGATAGCTTATTTATTTTCAGTGCTGAATAATATTTCATTGTCTGAATTTATCACAATTTACTTATCTAATTGTTGAAGACCATCTTGGTTGCCTCCAAGTTTTAGCAATTATATGTAAAGCTGCTATAAACATGTGTGCAAGTTTTTGTGCGGACATAAGTTTTCAACTCCTTTGGGTAAATACCAAGGAGTATAACTGCTGGATCATATGGTAAGTGTATGTTTAGTTAGGTAAGGAACTGCCAAACTCTCTTCCACAAGGGCTGTACAATGTTGCATCCCCATCAGCAACAAATGAGATTTTTCTATTGCTCCACATTATTGAGTTGTGAATATTTTGAATTTGGGACATTCCAAAGGGCATGAGTGATATCTTATTGTTTCAATTTGCCTTTTCCTAATGACATGTAATATGTAGCATCTTTTCATATGATTATTCGCCCTCTGTTGATTTTTTGGTGAGATTGTTAAGATCTTTGGCCCATTTTTAATTAGGTGGTTCATTTTCTTATTGTTGAGTTTTAAGGGGTTTTGGTGTACTTTGGACGAGTCCTTTATCTGATATACCTTTGGCAAATTTTTTTTCTAGGTTTTATGTTCTCTTGATAGTGTCTTCTGCAGAGCAGAAGTTTTTTTGTTGCTGTTGTTTTTAACTGTTATTTTAGATTCGGGTACATGTGCAGGTTTGTTATATAGGTTAACGAATGTCACAGGGGTTTGTTGTGATTTATCAAGTATTAATCTTATGAATTATGCCCTTAGTGCTATATCTAAAAAGCCATTGCCATGATTAAGGCTATCTAGATTTTCTTCTATGCTGTCTTCTGGAAGTTTTATATTTTTACATTTTACATTTAGGTCTATGATTCATTTTGAATTAATTTTTGCAAAGAGCATGAGGAGTGTATCTAGATATACTTTTTTTTGCATGTGGATAACCAATTGTTTCAGAACAATTTGTTTAAAAGACTATCTATGCTCTATTGTATTGCCTTTTCTCATTTGTCACAGATTACTTAACCATATTTATGTGAGTTTGGTTCTGGGCTCCCTATTCTGTTTCTTTGATCTAATTGTCTGTTTTTATACCAATATCACACTGTCTTTATCGCTATGACTTTATAAAAAGTATTGAAGTCATATAATAGCCTTCCTAATTTATTATTCTCCTTCAATGTTATGTAGGCTATTATGCGTATTTGACACTCTATAAAAACTTCAGAATCAGTTTTCAATATCCACTTGCTGATATTTTTATTGGGATCACATTGGACCCATAGATCAAACTGGGAAGAAGCTAACATCTGGAAAGAACTGATGTCTTGACAATATTGGGTCTCTAAATCCATGAATGTGGAATATTTCTTCATTTATTTAGCTCACTGGTTTCATTTATCAGAGTGTTGTAGCTTCCCTCATATTGATCTCACACATTTTTTGTTAGATTTATACATAATTATTTCATTTTTGGGGGATGATAGTGTAAATGGTAATGTGTTTTTAATTTCAAGTTTCACTTGTTCATTGTTAATATTTGAGAGCAATTAATTTTTGTATATTAATCTTATATCCTGCAGCATTGCTATATTTGTGTATTAGTTTCAAGAATTATTTTGCTGATTATTTCTTAAATTTTCTTCATAGATAACTATGTCATCTGTAAATAAAAACATTTTTATTTCTCCTTTCTCAATCTTAATATCTTCTATCTTTTTTTTTTGTCTGTCTTATTGCATTAGCTAGGATTTCCAGTACAATGTTGAAAGGAAGTAATGACAAGGTATGTTTTCGCCTTGCTCCTGAACTTAACAGGAAAGTTTCTAATTTCTCATCATTAGTTATGATGCTATCTGTAGGTTGTCAGTGTTCATTATTCAGTTGATAAAGTTCCACCTTATTCGTATTTTTCTGAGAGTTTTAATAATGAGTGGGTATTTAATTTTGTCAAATGCTTCTTCTGCATCTACTATGTGATTTTTAATTTAGCCTGTGGGTGAGATTGATTACATTCGTTGATTTTTTAATGTTGAACTGACCAAATACACTGGGTATAAATCCAACTTGACTGTGTTGTATAATTCTTTGCATATATTGTTAGATTCAATTTGCTAATATTTTGTTGAAGATTTTTACATCTATCATCACGAGAGATGTTGATCTGTGGTATTCTTCTCTTGTAATGTCCATGTCTAGTTTTGGTATTGGGAAATTGCTGGCCTCATACAATGAGTTAGAAAGTACTCTTTGTGCTTCTATCTTTGGTAAGAGATTATAGATTATCGGTATGATTTATTACTTAATGTTGTAGAATTCATCATTAAGCCCACCTGGGTTTGTTGCTTTTCCTTTTGGAAGGTAATTAATTTTTGGTTGAATTTCTTAATAGACAAAGGTCTATTCAGATAAACTATTTCCTCTTGTGTGAATTTTTACAGTTTGTGTTTTTCAAGGAATTCATCCATTTCATTTAGGTTATCAAATTTGTGGGCCTAGAGTTGTTCATATTATCCCTTCATTATTCTTTTAATGTCCTTAGGATCTGTAGTAATGTCCCCTCTTCCTTTTTTCCTTTCAGGAATCACTGTATAAAGCTGCCCATTTTTCAACATCTGAAGGTGATCATATTAATATTTAGTAAAGTTTTCTAGGTTCTATAAAGATGAAGGTTAAATCTACTTCCTGTTATACCATGATGGATACAGAATTCATCTGTGTTCAAATCTTTTGGAAATTCTGCAATTAAGTTAGGTTGGTACCTCTCAGAATTTCTTCTTAAATCTCAAGTTTAAAATGGGAAAAGCCTCCACTATTCACTTGAGGATCTGTTATAATTTGATTATCACTTCTTTGTGTTTTCTCATTAGCTATTATAAATATTTTCTCTACATTTCAGTGTTTTATAGTTTTTGCTTTGATTTATCTTGGAATTCATTCAGATTGCTCTATGTGAGTATTGGTGTGTTTCAAAACTTCTGTAAAATTTTCAAACTTTATCTCTTTGAATATTGCATATTCATGTTCTTTCTAGTGTATATTTCTGGAGCTCCAATTAGACAAGCATTTCTAATTATTTTTATTTTTGCAATTGATTCCTCTGGAAGTCTGGCAAGGACTAAGAACAACTTCACATACTAATATTTTTAAGTGCTTTTTTAAAAAAAATATACGATGGCAAAAGAAAGCAAATAAATTCATGACATATTAACATACTTACATCTTCACTAAAATAGTAAAACAAAGCTCTGGCTAATTACTAAGTGTGGTCCAATAACTACCAGAGTTTCTGAATAATGATTAGTATAAACAATATCTTGAGATGCCTACAACAACTGTAATGTGATATAAAAATAGTAGTCATGTTTTATGGTGAAAGACACTGGCGATATTATTGTGATTTGCTCTCTACATGAATAATTGAAATAAATGTTGAATTTCATTTGGATCTTAGTCAAAATAAATTTAATTTTCCCATGCTTGTCACAGACTCCCTGGTTTCTATCCATAAACACTTAAATGGTTGTGTATCTCATGATAAGAACCTCTAAAATGACATTACTTAATGCCTTTTTGCTCTTTCAACCCAGTCTTTTAAGCCGTATGTTATACTTTTCTTTTCTTTTCCTCTACTATATACTGGATAATTTCTTCATATTTAGTTTGCAGTTCACTAACTCTCATTTAAACTAGTTGTAATTCCATGCGTTAAATTTTTTATCTCGAATCTTATTTTTCATATCCAAAAGTTGTAGTTTTTTTCCTCTATCTAGTTATCTTTTTAATAATGTCCTTCAAGATTTTCATTTTTCCTCTCTAAATATTTTTTTCACATTTTTTTGTCTGACATTTTTATAAAAATTTGAGAATTTACAATCTTTATATATCTGAGTTTAACTGATTGCTTTGTTTTTTTATTTATTGCACATTGTTTTCTCCTATTATTTACAACTTTATTTTTTCTATAACTTTATCTATGTAACTTATTTGAGAACTGAGTTTTTAATGTATGTTTTTCTAAGGAGAATGGAATTGGTTCTTTTGTAAACCAGGGCACTACTGATCTGAGATCACTGTAAATTAATTTGGGGGAATGTGTTGGACTACACATGTTTTGTGAATAATATTCCATATCCTTTTTAGAGTAGTTTCCTTCTTTGAGACAGAGTCTTGCTGTATCACCAGGCTGGAGTGCAGTTATGCAATCTCGGCTTGCTGCAGCCTCCACCTCGCAGGTTCAAGCTATTCTCATGCCTCAGCCTCCCAAGTAGCTGGGATTAGAGGCACGCACCACCATACCTGGCTAATTTTTGTATTTTTAGTAGAGATTTGGTTTCACCATGTTGGCCAGGCTGGTCTCAAACTCCTGACATCAAGTGATTGACCTGCCTCGGCCTCCCAAAGTGCTGGGATTACAGGTGTAAGCCAATGCACCTGGCCTAGTTTCTGATTACAAATTCATAGGGAAGATTTTTTTTCAAATATAGCCAAGGCAATGATAAGCATTTTTGGAAAGCACATCTCTTTGTGGTATGAGTTATTTTGTTTGTTTGTTTTTCTAGTCTTCCCATTTTTAACGTATTTTCTTAAATTGACAGATAAAATTGTATGTATTTATCATATGCAACATTTTGACATATATAGGCACTGTAGAATGACTAAATCTTGCTAATTAACATGTGCATTACCTCACGTAGTTATCATTTTCATGGTAAGAATACCTTACACATTTTTCAAGAATATGATATGTGGTTAACTATAGTTACCATGTCATACAATAGATCTCTTAAACTCATTCCTTCTATGTAATTGAAATTTCCACCACCACTGTTCCCTTAGTAGGTTAGGTGAGGTCACAGCTTTATGTGGAATACTTTGATCTACTGTCTTGCCTTCTTCAAGCCCTAGGTTGAGTCTCCTGTTCCCTGTACAGCCTCTTAATCTGACAATCTAAAGATCTAGGTAACCAAAGATTGCATGATGACCCCAGGCAACTGCCTGCTTCTGTGCTTTCTTATATGTATAGGTTCATGTTTTCTCATTGATTTGGTCAAGGGAGAATTTTTTGTTACTCTTCCTCTCATCTATGTATTTAAAAGATAATATGAAGTACTTTATCTAACATTTTTATTTGTTTCTGTTTTTAACTAGATGGGTTGTTCAAGAGTTCTAATATGTCATGTTGTTGGAAACAAATGATTTTTAAGCAAGGGTAGACATATATAATAAGATGTTCATTTTAGAAAAATTATGAAGGTAGAATTAGGAAATATGGTATAAAGAGTGAGAGTATGATGGTAGATGGGATCATTTCTTAGGAGACTCTTACAGGAATCAATCAGAAGACAAAAAGACACTAAACTGAAGCAATAATGTTGGGTGGGGGAATGGAAGAGTTGCATGCTAGAGATACATTGGGGGTAGAAAGTTCTTTACAACCTTGTGATTGTAATAAAGGATAAGCTATCTTGAATGATTACAACTTTTCAGCCATTTGTCTTGTACATTGCAGTTATCGATAGTGACTTTTATTAAGACAGATCATTTTGGGAACGTCCATGAAAACTCTTCCCCTGGTGCACCACATACATATTAAATATCTATGGACTTATTAGAGTTAGAACAGAAATTCATATATTCTACTATTCTTTCATTACTAACTTGAGAGAGAGAGAGAGATCCATTCACATTTTCACATGCTATCTCAAGAAGCTTGGGTTACTATCTCCAAAGATTGAAAGAAGGGTGAATGACCAAGCTAAAGATAAAGGAGAAGACTGCATGCAGGCTATAAAATATGTATGCACAGATATGCTTACCAGAAAATTATTCGTAATTTGATGTCTTCATTACTCTTTTTCCGTTAACATCTTCCATTCAGCCTAAGAATGAATAAACCCAAATCAGTGAATGCTAATAAAAGTACATTTGTGATTTATCTGATAATGGTGCAGTAATCATTATCTGAAGGGTCAACTATCTCCTAGCTGAGTAAAAGTGAGAAACAAATTAGAGAAGAAAAATTCTAGGTTGATTTTCAGTTTTATGCCATTGTAATTTAGCTCAAAAATTTTTTTTCTCTCCATGAAACCTTTATAATTAAGAAACGATTTTCAGTCCTCTTTTTTTTCTACTCACTTCTATTGGATAATTTAAAAATCTGCTTGTTGTTGCTTCAGAAAGTAAAAATTCCAGACACTTTGTGTGCTGATTAACATCTAAGGAATCTATAAAGTTTAATTACGAAAAAAATGAACAATAAAGTTTTATTCACCCTGCTAAATTTTAGTGGCTAACGTACTGCTTTGTTTGCCATAGCTTTACTTCTTTGCAATCCTAAAAAGGCTTGAAAATTCTCATTAGGGAAACGTGTTTTTACTTCGCATATGTTGAGTGGTAGAAAGTACAATAAAGGATTAGATTCGTTGGTTTTGTTTCTTTTTTAATGCTTAGAATTTAAGCAATTGTTCTTAATATCCATTTTCAGTATTTTATTACATCCAACCTAATATCTTATTTTTTCCTGTGTTTAGGTGTTATCTCCTGAACTAAAGTAGAAGATCATGATGGACAGAATCTAATTTAATTTAAATGCCTTCACTAGTTTTTAGGGTAGTGGGCAAGTATAAGCAGAATTATTTGAAAAATGAGAAATTAATAAATTGGAGAGTAACTGAAATTCCTCTTCTATTAACCACTGTGTAGGGGACCCCCAACATGGAAATTTCTTGACGGTAAGCTTTAATACATCTTTATATTTGACTCACATTTTATAATTAAACATATATGTTCCTCTCTTTTCTTATGTAACACTATCTTTTAAATTATTAAAAGCTCTAATAAGTTAGAAAGACAAGTATCCCTCCCTCTATTTGATGGATAAAGACATTAAGATTTAAAGTAATGAAGTATATTAGTCACAGTTCTCCTGAGAAATTGAACCATAGAATGGAATTGGCTTCCATGATTATGAAGTCTGAGAAGTCCCACTGTCTGCCCTCTGCAATCTGGAGACCCAGGAAAGCTGGTAGTATAGTTCAGTTCGAATCTGAAGGCCTGAGATCCAGGTGAGCAAAGGGTGTAAATCCAGTCCAAGGAGCAGAGAATATGATGTAAGATGTCCCAAGCAGACAGGCAGGAAGCAAAAAGGGGCAAATTTATCCTTCTTCTGCCTTTTGTTCTATTTGGGGCCCTCAACGGATTAGATAATGCCTACCCATATTGGAGACAGAAATCCATTTTAACGAATATGTGGATTCAAATGATAATCTCATCTGGAAGTACCCTCAGGGACACACCCAGAAATAATGTTTAATCACAGCACCCTATGGCCAGTCAGATTGACACATAAAATTATTCACACAAAGTCATCTACTTCCCTAGGAAATAAGCACTAAGTTAGAAAGAAGAACACAGAATTCCTGGTTTCAAAACGGTAATTCAGACATTATAACACAGATTTCAAAACATATTTTAGGAACTGGCTGAAATACAGAAGCATATTACATCTCCTAGATGATTGAGAAAAGGTTTGATTTTACAGTACTTGTATTTCAAATTGCCTCAAGATTAACTATAATGTAGTATCTATTTTAAGTGAGTATGTCTAAGTATCTTATGAGTTTCAAAAGATTGGCAATATTAGACTTTATTGATAAAACAGTGGTAACAATTAAAACAGGGTGATCTCATCAAAGAGGAATTGTACAATGGAAGAGTGCATTCAGGCTAGCAACTTACAATTGCATTATGAACTATGATATGAGACAGCATTAAAAGCTTTATACATTTAGTACTCAATGATGACAGTCATTGTGAGGGTGTCCATTCATTTACTGTTTGTGAAATTATAAATTGATACAATTTTTTAAACAGAATGAAAAACATTAAAGAACATTGATGATTTTCATCTTTAGCACTTCTACTCTTATACATTAATCTTAAGTAAATAATTTAGTAAAAAATAAACGTCTGAAGTGATTGAACAGCAATCTGTAATGGTATAAAAATATTAGAGAAAGTCTAAGTGTATGACAAAAATTATTTTACAATTCATTGTGTATCAATACAAAATTCATTGTGTATCAACAATGACTATCATAAAGTATATGGCAATATGGACAGTATTAGTCTGTTCTTACACTGCTATAAAGAACTACCTGAGACTGGGTAATATATGAAGAAAATAGGCTTAATTGACTCACAGTTCTGCATGGCTGAGGAGGCCTCAGGAAACCTACAATCATGGCAGAAGGCGAAGTGGAACCGAGGTACATCTTACATGGTGGCAGGAGAGAGAGCAAGAGAGGGGGGAAGTGCTTTACTTTTAAACCATCAGATCTCCTAAGACTCACTCACTATCATGAGAACAGCAAGAGAGAAGCCCCTCCTCACGATCAAATCACCCCCCACCAGGTCTCTCACTAGACACATAGGGATTACAATTTGAGATGAGATTTGCGTGGGGACACAAAGCCAAACCACATCATGCAGCTATTTGCAATTTGTAACACAACTATGAAAGGGCACTGGAGTTTGGAATAAGTGTATGTTCACTCTTCTAGTAAAAGATTAAACCCAGTGGTTTACATTACCAAGAAGTACCATACACTAAATCTTCCAGCCATGTTTAGGGTGGGGCGTTTTTTTCAATTCTGCTGTGTTCTTTCCTCCTTCCTGGCAGGCACCACTATGTTACATCTTGTTGGTGAACACGCTAGTCTCTTGTTTTCATGTATGCAACCTCTAACAGTAATAAACACACCAAACATTTATACAAGTATGTGATGTTCTCTTTGCTTGAAGTTAGGGCACCACTTCTTTCCATAAATGGCCTACTTGCCCATGAGAAAATGTTGTCACCTAGCAGACAAAGGCAAACCCCGGATGCTTCATGTTACTCCAATATACTATAGAGGAGTGTATGAGCCCTGACCACAGCATTACCCTTCCAAACAGATTCTGTGTATTTGCTGCTGCTTGGTTAGCTCAGAACATTGCTGTGACCACACTGCATGACTATCTCAGCAGCCCTGCTGATGTCTTGGCTCCTTGCCTGACTTCACAGCCTGCAGAAGGGCAGGGCCAGCATGATGACCTGGTTGTGAGGTCAGAGCAGTGATTACTTAAGAATCACTAGCACGTGAAGATGTAAGTTGTTTTGAAGCTTCCATTTTCTCCTTCTCTTCAAAATCACTCAAGTTGATCACAACTAGCACAGGAGGCCTGTGTTGAGTTTAGGTGTTACCCCCAGGTGCATAGTATTGTCATCAGAGGTTTTCTTCAATCACTAAAGGGAGAAATATCAAACCAGGGAGGCATTCTCAGCATTCACCAAGTCAATCAGGAAATCCCATGGAGAAAAGGATTTTTTCCTCTGGTGGAAAGTAGATAATGCCTTGAATTTCTCTCCAGGAAAAGATGAAAAAGGAAGAACAGATTAAAAGGAAAAGGTTTCTGAAAGGTAACATAATCTTCAAATACGGAGGGGGAAGGGAGAGAGGGAAGAAATTTAACCTGCAGCCACCTCTCTGCAATGCTTCAGCAGGAAGTGCAGCTCAAACTCGTCAGCATCCTTCCTTGCAGAGCTTGACTTATTTTCTTAACTTCATTCTAACTTTGACCCATTCCTTTTGTTGAGTCAAAAGGATCCAGTAGGAACCAAGAATAATTTAGAAGTTTTTTGCTTTCTAGAATGAAAGTTTCTTGAGAAAAGGAAATGAATCTGTCATGTTCACCACCACATCCAGGTGCTTAAAAAGAGTCTGACACATAAGAGGGTCTTGTTATTTGTTGAATGAAATGAATGCGTACACCCACAATTCTGTTTGAACCATTTTGCCTTACAATACATCAGTCAAGGTTTGAAGCAAGAGTGAAAAAGAGCTGGAAACCCTGTACTATCCTTCAGCCACTTAGAGTGAAGTGAGGTGAGGGACTGAAAAAGGGCACAGGGGAAACTGGTAAGCAGAAAGAGGAGAGAAATCGAAGGAGATGAGAACACAAAGAAAATACATCCCCTCCTTAGATTATGGAAGTAAATCCTTAAGACATGAACCATCATACTGGATACTTTCCTCCTCATTCTTAAAGATTATATTCCGGAAAAAAACAACCGGCCAGGCTAATGGAGAAAGCGAGAGAGAAGAAAGAGAGAGAGGGAGAGAGAGAGAGATTGATTTTTCCCCATGGAAACAAAGCGGTTACCCTTTATTTCTATACTTACAGGTGACACTCTGAAACTCTCACCAGGATGTGGATAACCTAAACCACATTTCTTGTCATTTCTTGTGTTGCTATTTGTGGTGATTGAGGTTTATAAGGTTATAAAGAAACCCATTTCCCCTTTACCAGGGGCTTAAAGTAAAGCAGGTTCTGGTGATGTTAGTGAAATGATTTGGACATGGCTTCCTTGAACCTATATTAAAATACAAGATAAAAATATTCTCTCTTTACAGGCATTGTCTAAGAGAGGTTTTTTCTTTTATCTGATTTTTTCCTCATCCCTGTGCCAGATTGAATTAAATTATTGTATCAACATTTTGTATTCTTGCCAAGAAACCATAAGGCCAGTGGCAACATTTTTAATAAATCAAAAGGATCCAATCAAATAAATAAATGATTTGGATGGCAAAGGGCAGAAAAAGTTACAGATAAAACTCTGAAAGGCTTTTGGCTCGGCTCAAATTGAAAACTGCGTAATCAGCAGATTTCTGGAGGTTTTCAGGTTATGAGACAAGGTTTTTACATTGCACTAATTATGGCTGGAGTTAAAGAAACATAAAACAGAATAAAGGAAAAGCAAAAAATAGTGATGGGAAAGTTGGCCACAGCTATCGCTCTCAAAAGCCTCATTTCTCATGACAAAATGCTTGAAAAGTAGCTCTTTGTGGTGGTTTGTAAGAATGAGCAATTTAGAAAGCTCTGTGTCTCTCTTTTATTTTTAACCATAGTCATCCTGTTTGCCTCAGGGTAGAAAGTGGGTTTCTTTTTTTTTTTTTTCATGGGCAAACGTGGCTTGATGCCTTTTTAATTCTTCTAAGTGCACTGGGGTGCCCTTGAGCCATTTCTTAAAGAGTTCTTAGTACCAGCAACACACACACACACACACACACACACACACACACACTGTTTAGGGACTACAAACACTATTCCAACATTTTTACTTTGTGAATTTGTTAACCATTCAGCATGGATTAGCTTCTACAAGCATAAAGCAACTGCAGCGGCAAGGTTCCATTTATTGCTTCTCAAGTATTGCCTGGTTTAAAAAAGTTTTACCATCTGTTCTGACTTAAGCCAGAGCTGAATTAAGAGGATAAGCTTTCACTGTTGCTTCTGTTACTGTTGTTGTATTATTATATTTTAGAAAAGGGAAGGAGGTGAGAAGGCAAAATAAATCTATATAAAGTCGCTAAGAGAATAGAAAATGAAAATTCTCTTTTGCCGACTAGTGATACTATTTTTGTGCTTAGCCATGAAGGGTACTTCATGACTCCTCAGTAAGTCTTATTAAAAAGAAGTTGAACTAGCCTCATGAAAGTACCAGTAAATCAACGAGTCAAATATTTATCAAATTTCTTCCGAGTTTCAGTATTGAATAGGAATAAAATCATATCCTTTGCCTCAACATGGATGAAGCTGGAAATCACAATCCTAAGAGAACACAGGAACAGACAAACAAATACCACATAGTCTCACTTGTAAGCGGGAGCTACACATTGAGAACACCTGGACACAGAGGACCAACAGACGCTGCAAATTACTAGAGGGGAGAGAGAAGGGGAGGGGGCTGTGCATTGAAAAACTATCTGTTAGCTACTATGCTCACTATTTGGGTGCAATATACAAATGAAACAAACCTGCACATGTAGTACTTCTATTGAAAATAAAAGTTGAAAATTTTTAAAAAGTTGCCCTCAAGGAACTCACATTGTAATTGTAGCTGGGGTGCTGAGATACACATATATGAAATGAATTAAAAAGACTGTCCAAATTAGAAGCAAAGGCATCTGGCCACAATAACTATCACTGGAGCTATGAGATAGAAAAAGTAAGATTTTGATACTGCCAACCATTTATTGCTTATGACTGATACTATTAACCGTATGCATTATGCCTTAACTAATATGATTTTAAATTGTTTTAAAATACATACATAACATGGTACTGGATTCTTCTAATTAACCAGGAAAAACCAAAGCGGAATTCTATGTGTGTAGCCTAAGGGGCACATGGACAGGCTACTTCATGGAAGCAAGGATTTGAATAAGTACATTTTTGTGATCTGTCTCAACGCTTGGTGCCCATTAAAACCACCTGGATAGCTTTTATAAGTTAATAAATGTACACATTATTAATTAGTAAATTACCTTATTAGAAAAGTAACATTCCTGGGCCCTACCCAAGACCCAGGGATGAGGGCTGAGCAGTAGCAGTCTTTAGAGTTCACCAGGGGCTTTTAATGAGCTGCTAGGTTTGAGACTCTGTGCATTAGGTAATTAGATCCAGATCTTATTTGAATAATTCCTTTCTGTCTTAAACTTGTGAATTTATTGTCTTTAATTCAACTCATTCAACTCTTGAGTTTTGAAGATTATTGCTTTAAAAAAGTTTCTCTAGAATTTTTTTTTTTTTTTTTTAAGAAAAATACTCCTACCGTTTACTTAGTTGCCAAATGCCCAGAAGTCATCTTTGGTTTATTCTTTTTCTCACCACTTTTTACATCAAATCCGTTAGGTAGTTATCTACATTTTACTTCTAATCCATATGTTTAATCCATTCATTTCTTCCCATCACTCCATCTCCTTGTTTCAGCAAACCTCTTAAGGTTATTTATTGATTTTATTTTGTTAAATTTAGAATAAAATCTTAACCACTTAATATGGCCTGCAATGCTTTGCATAATCTGACACCCCATGGCCTTTTCAACCCAATTTCTTATCATTCCTCACTAGTCCCTATTTGTTTCTCTCCCGGATTCCATTTACAACTTGCCATTCTGCTTGTGGTTTTAGAAACTGCATGTGTTTCTCCGGGCTGGATTACCAATATATAGCACAGCAGAATGTGACCATCTAGTATGCTAAGTAAGACACTCTGTCTTGCACCTTCCCTCCCTATTGATGTTTGTAGAGCAGACAGGGGAGATGGTAATACTTGTAATGTGTTGGTTTATAATCAAATACATTTTCTTGTTTGTACCAACTATCTGGTTTTTTTTTTTTTTAACGATTATTCAATCTTTGTTGGATTCTTCTACGTCAACTTCCCCACTTCTGGTTTCTTTGTTTCTTTCCTCTCAAATACACATTAACCTCAACATAGAGTATACATGCCTGGGCACTGAGTTGTTGGGTTGTTAAAGAGTATACAGCTTTACATTTGCCAAATAAATGCCAAGTTGTTTTTGAAGTGTTAGTTCCAATTTACTTTCTCACTGGAGGTGGCTAAAAGTTTAGTTAACCCCGTGTTACCCATCTGTCTTCATCCATCCCTGATACTATCAAATTTTTCACATTTTGTTGTCTGCGTTTTATACAATTTCATAGGTATGAAATTGTATCTTAACATAGACTTAGCTCTATTTCCCTGATTACTAATTAGCTTAAGTAATGTTCTCATGTGCTTACTGGGAATTTTTATTCTCTCTTTTGCGAAGTGCCTATTCACATGTAAGCTTTTTTTTAATTGACTTAGAAGTTTTAATATTTTATGTGTATCAATTATTTATCAATCCCATGTATTGCACATTTCTTTCTCTAATCTATGGTATATCCATTCACATTTTAATTATTTTGTTAAATTTTATGAACAGAAGGTATTATAATTTAATAAATTTATCAATCTTTTTATTTATAATTTGTGATGTGGAATCACTTTTTGAAAGAAAGCCTTAATTATCAAGCAGTTACAACTATATTATCTTCTAAATGTTTCACCCTTTTGGCTTCACATTTAAATCTTTAGTGCACATGGAATTGATTTTTATATCTGTCAGTAGGTTAAGTCTAGTTGCATAATTTTTCCATGTGAATAATCAATTGTCCAAGAACAAATTCTTTTCTTTTGCCTCTGATCTCAATTGCCAGTTGTCATAAGTCTTGTTTCAAACTGTGTGGATTTGATTGTTTCATTTCATTGCTCTACTTATCGAAGGCTGCACCAATTCCATGTGTCTCAGATATGGCTGCTTTATACCTGGTAGTCATGTCAGCCAACTTTGCTCTTTTTTTCAGGAGTCTCTAGGCTATATTTGACCCTCTGCTCTTCCATGTTAATTTTAGAATCAGTTTATCAAGATCAGTAGCAACAGCCAACTACCCGGGATTTTGATTGAAATTACACTCAATTTGTAGATCAATTTGGGCAGAATTGTTTTATGATATGGAATTGTGATATTGGGTTCTAGTCCATTAACATCATATGGCTGTCATTTTGTTTATAGTTCCATTATAATGTTCTTTACATGTTTTATAATTTTTTCCACAAAAGTCCTGCAAAAGCCTAATAGAAATCTAACTTTTGTTGGATCTATCCTGTTTTACATTTTGAAGCTATTTAAACAGTGTTTTTAATTTTATGTCTTTACTGTTGTATAGAAATACAGTTGAATTCTATTTGTTGATCTTACATTCAGAATCTTGGTAAACTATTACCAGTTATAACAAATTATCATTATGTGCAAATAATGACAGTTTGCTTCCTCTTTGTCAATCCTTACATAGTGTTTTTTGTTTGTTTTTTTTTTTTTACCTTATCATGATGGCTAGATAAGGCTTGTTTTGTTCCAGATTTTAAAATAAATGTCTTCAACATTTCGCCATCAATTATTATATTATGGCTTTTTGGTAGATTGTCATTATTAGATTAAGGAAATCTATTTGTGGTTTATTAAGAAGTTCTTATTTTTTGCCAGGTGTGGTGGCTCAGGCCTACAATTCTAGCACTTTGGGAGGCTTAGTTGGGAGATCTAAGCCTTACTTGAGCCTGGGAGTTTGAGACCAGCCTGGGCAACATAGTGCGACTCCATCTCTACAAAAAATACAAAGAAAAATTAGCTGGATGTGCTGGTAAGTACCTGCAGTCTTGGCTACTCAGGTAGGAGGACCATGTGAGCCCTGGGAGACTGAGGCTGCAGTGAGCTGTGATCTCACCACTGCACTCCAGCCTGAATGACAGAGTGAGACCCTGTCTCAAAAAAAAGTCCTTATTTTTAAAATTATGAATCTATGTTGAATTTTATTCTTTTTTCTTTTAATATGTTAATGTGATGAATCACAAATATGGATTTTTCTAAGGTTAAGTGAACCTTGAATTCTGAAATAAATTCATTTTAGTCTCTTATTATATACATGAAGTCAGTTCATTAAACATTTACCACTTTGACATATATCTTCATGAGTGATATTAGCCTATGAATTTTCTATGACTACTGTACTTGTTAGTCAAGGATTTGTTAATTTCCTGAAATAAGTTACAATGTTCCCATATGTCTTACTCTGAAACAGTTTATATAAGGTTATAATTATTTGTTCTTTGAATGGTTGGTACTCCTTAGCAAAAATATGGGCCAAGTAGTTTTCTTTGGGAAATGTTCTACCTATTTATGCAACAATTTTAATCTTTATTAATGCAATTCAGAGTTCTTCTTGAGTCAGTTTTGGTAAGCTGTGTTTCTCTAGAGATGTTTATTAATAAATTTTGAAACTTAGTTGAAATCACAAAGCTATTAACTAACATCTTCATAACACCTTCTTTTAAATCTTTGTAGTATTTGTAATTCTGTGTTCTCTTATAAAAATTCCTGACTTTTAAAACATCTTCTTGGCCTGGTGTGGTGGCTTATGCCTGTAATTCCAGCAATTTGGGAATGTGAGGCAGGAGGATCACTTGAGTCCAGGATTTCAAGACCAGCCTGGGCAACATAGGGTGAGCCAGTGTCTACCAAAACTGTCTTAAAAAACTAGCCAGGTGTGGTGGCACACACCTGTAGTCCCAGCTACTCGGAAGGCAGAAGTGGGAGGATCTACTCGAGCCTGGAAGGTCAAGGCTACAGTGAGCCATGATCACACCAGTGTACACCAGGCTGGGTGACAAAGAGAGACCCTGTCTCAAAAAACAACAACAAAAAAACCCAGACAACAAGAACAAAACCTTCTTTCACTTTGACCACTCCTGCTGCAAGTTTTCTTTTAATATTTTATGAATGTTATTTTATTCATATTTTATGAATATTCCTCAAAAACCAATATTTGACTTTGTTGATATCCTGTATTATTTACATTTGTTTTCAGCATAGGAGACTGTCCCATCCATATCTTCTTGGGCCTTATCATTATAATGCCATTGTCAGTGTGAACCATACAGTTTCAACCATAATAGGGGGATAATTTTTATTATTTGTGCCAAACTAGAAGGGTATCACCTAAAATGGTCTTTGGCTGTTTATTCATTGTCCAGTTTGAGCAAGATTTTCCCCAATGGCTAGTGGTAATCACCAAGAGACTGAAAATTTATATCGGGTACCGGTTATTGCCGTCTCTGCATTTACTGGCATCACATGCATCCTCAAGAAGGTCCAGGGAAAAATATATTTCTATTCTCTCTCACTGAATTATTTCTCTAATATTTTCATATGGAATATGAATATTTCCCTTGTTGCAATAGCCTTTTAAAAGTCAGAAAGAGTTAGTCATCCCAGATATTCATAATGACAAATATCAAGGTTTTGACTGTGTGTGTGCACATGTATGTGTGTATTCTTTGGTTAAGATTTTAATGTAGTTCTTGGTTACTACAAAGGTCATTGCTGGTCACTTATAAAAGACTAGTAATATATAGAGGATGAAGATATTTCCTACAAACATAATTTCAGCTAGAGGTACTAATTTTTCAAAAAAATAGAGACAAAAATGTAAATAATGTGGATGATTCAACTCTGTTCCACTGAGCGATCAGAAGATCTAGAAAGAGCATGAGGTGGACATTAGAAATGCGATTTTTCCTCAGTCATAATTTTCACGTACCTATTTTACATTCAGAGAAAAATATACAAGTTTTTCCATATAACACAGTCCTTAAACACAAACATTTGATGCTCAGGGGAAAGGTGATTTCTTCTGTTATAGAATTAAAATTAGTTATGTGGGATTTAATGAGGGACAATACTATATTGTATGACTAACGTGTGTTTTGGCATAATTTTGCTGTATGTATTATTTTTACCTTAAATATTTACTTTCGATTTTAATTCCAAAGAGAGTCAATTCTTTCCTATTATGACAGACCTCTAGGATAGGAGAAAATGTTGTCAAGTATTAAGTAAAGTCAGCTCTGCCAGTGGTATAAAACGTGAGTTCTAACCAGATCACCTCTAACAAAACCATACCTAGCCAAATGCTAGAAAGTGATCTATGTGTTATGGAATGGTGAGAATTCTTAGAAGGATCAGCTTATCATGCTTTTAGGTTTTCTACTATGTGAATCATTTTGTTTCCTCAGTAAGATAGTTTAAGTAGCACTTTTTGTTGCCTGCAGATAAAATTACCCAGCCCCTTTTTAATACTCCAGCCTCCTTTTGCAAACTGTTCCTTCCCATCCTGACTCCCCTGCTAACTGTGCTCCTCCGGCCTCAGTGATTTTCACCTGGTTGCTCGTATGTACCAGGCTTCTCTTGACCCACAGCTTCAGCTTACAGTGCTCTTCCCACTGCTTTCACCTGGTTAGTTTCATCTTCAGAGTTAACTGAACTGCTCAGTTAACTAATCTCACTTCAGGGTAACTTCTTTTATCCTATCCTCATATTTATTTTGTTACATAAATAACGTTTGTAACACAAATAATGATCGTAATGCACGATTTATGCCTGTGGTTCTTTGATTACTGTTTGTTTCTCCCATTAAATGTAAACTCCATGTGGGCTCACAACTATATATTGAATGCTTAGCTCAGGGCATAGCACATCACAGATGTCTCACGAAGATTTGAATAAATGAATTTTTTTAAAAAGCAGTGTTCTTATCTACCGTATGTGAATACAAAATGATTCATAATTAATTATGTTATGAATAATTACTATATAAAAGTTGCTCTAAATGCAATTCAAGGGATGGGAACAGTGTGTCATACCAATACACAGGAGAAGAAAGTGATTCTAATGTCTGCAATTATACATTTTTTCTGTGGGAGTTGAGATTTGAACTTATAACTAATTGAGAAAACATATCAACACCTAAGTATCATCCGAAGCAGAATAAAATACATGATAACCAGAAGCCTGAGCAAACATCTGTGTGAATGAAGGAGTCATTAATTATAACTGGGTTGATCAGAGAAAGCTTAACTGATGATAGTAAAGTGGGCCTTGATGGAAGACAATAAGTTCTATTGGTAGAAACATTGGTTTAAAAATTGTTACTTTTAGAAAAAGTAACAAAATGAGGAAAGTTACAGAGACAGGCAAGGGCATGGAAAATTGGCTTAGTTTGAGAGGAGGAGAGGTAGGAAGCTCCAATGTAGAATGTGGAGCCATTGAACTCCTTGGAACAGGAGGATACTGTAATCAGAAGTGTGAAGGGTAGATCAGAAAAATGGTCAATGTGGAGGAGAGATAGCAGTTTTAAGGCTATTATTAAAAGTATAGACAAAAATAATAACATTCTGAACTAACCAAGGATATTGCACAGGTAGAAAACTAGACTTATTTGAGGTAGTAAACCTAAAAAAGAGAGATTTTAAAAAAATAAATTTTATATGGAAAAGAGAAGTTTTTGAATCCCATATGGAAAAGAGATTTTTTAAAAAAAATCCCTTAAGATGCCATGCGTAATTTCAAATATGTTTCTTTCATTCTCTTTATTTTTTTATTTTTTATTTTTTTTTTTTGAGACAGAGTCTCGCTCTGTCACCCAGGCTGGAGTGCAGTGGCGCAATCTCGGCTCACTGCAAGCTCCGCCTCCCAGGTTCACGCCATTCTCCTGCCTCAGCCTCCCGAGTAGCTGGGACTACAGGCGCCCGCTACCACGCCCGGCTAATTTTCTGTATTTTTAGTAGAGACGGGGTTTCACCTTATTAGCCAGGATGGTCTCGATCTCCTGACCTCGTGATCCGCCCGCCTCGGCCTCCCAAAGTGCTGGGATTACAGGCCTGAGCCACCGTGCCCAGCCGTTTCTTTCATTTTCATTCTGTGTTCTTAGGAGGATATTAATGCTATTTACATATGGTTTTTAAACTGGAGATAATAAAGTCGGTTTGTTGTGATTGAGATACCTAAGGAATTAGATGTCTAACAGGCAGTTGTCAATGCATGCAGCTCAAGAGACTGGTAAAATGCTAAGAATTAGGATAGAGAGTGGAAAGAGAGGATGGATCAGCTTACCACAGAGCTGCAGATGGGCTTTCTACTATAGCAGTCCACAAAATGGGCAAGAAATAGAAGTGTTCTTGGAATGGCTTTAGGAACACAATTAACTACAATTTGAGTTTTTGTGTAGGCAATGGGACAAGTGTATATGAGAGGAGATTAATATAATGATGGAATAGGATAGAAAGACAGCCCAAGATATTATAATTGAGGCAAACAAGGTTAGTTGGAGTGACACACGGAAAAGAGGGACAATTAGGATACACAGTTGGCCCTTGAGCAATACATGGGGTAGGTGCACAAACCACCTGAGAAGCTGAAAATCCACATATGATTTCGACTCTTCCAAACTTAACTATTAATAGCTTACTCTTGACCAGAAGCCTTACTGATAATATAAACAGTTGAATAACATGTATTTTGTTATGTGTATTACACACTGTATTCTTATAACAAAATAAGAGAAAATAACATGTTATTAAGAAAGTCATAAGAAAAAATATATTTACTAAGTGCATGCTGTTCATCATAAAGCACTTCAGCCTTGTCATCTTCATATTGAGTAAGCTAAAGAGGAGGAGGAAGAGGGGTTAGTCTTGCTGTCTCGGGGGTAATAGAAGTGGAAGAGGTAGAGGAGGTAAGGGGGAGGCAAGAGAGGGCAGTACATTTCATATAACTTTTATTGAAAAAAATCTGCATGTAAGTGGACCCATGCAGGTCAAACCCATGTAGTTCAAGGGTCAAGTGTATAGTCATTATTGGAGATCTCAGAATTTTGATTTAAAAAATAATGCATTTCTGTTTAAAATTTTTGGGGCATATATGAATTATTACTTAGTAACTGAGACTGAACGAAGATGGAGCTCCTTGGGATGCAACAAGATGAGGAATTCTGAAGCCAGGTTGTTGAGAGGATTACTACAGAAATAATGAAATTCACAGAGATGGTGGCAAGGCTTAAAAGAATGTTCTAGGCTAGGTGTTAAAGCAAAAATAGAAGGCGAAGGAATTGTTTAGTGAATGAAAATGTTGTGTATATGTGTGGTGTAAAATTAAAAAGTATTGAGAAAAGTGCTACCTCTTTCTCCAGGCCTGTAAGATAAAGACAGTAGAAGGCAAGTGTCATAGTTGAGATAACAGACCAGAAAATACTGTCAGCAAAATATAAATCCTTTGCTGATCTTTTCCCATTGATTTTTGAATCATCTGTTGCTCAACTACATCAGAGAAATAAGATGTGAATATTAGTTAAAATGCCAATGCCAAGCCAATTGTATTGATTCACTTATTCAAAAAAAATCTATTGACCAGCCACCCTGTGCTAAACATTGCCCCTTTGCCACTAACTTTAAAGTAATAATTTTATCTGATAAACCCACAGGTCAGCTGCAAGATTTACATCAGAGAGGTGGAAAGAAATCAAGTTTGGGCAAGGAATGATGGCTTTTTTTTTTCTGCTTAAAGGGTTTATATTTCTTGGCTATGAAGACAGGATATGGGAATTGGAGTCAGGGCACCAGGCTATAGTCCTACCTTTGCTGCCAACAGGCAGTGTAATTTAAAGTAAATTTCTTAACGTTAAGCCCCTGTTTCCTCATCTACAAAAGAAGAAGTTTTAAAAGTATTTTTCATCTCTTCTAACAGTTCCCCTAGTTTCAGGAGAGACATGACCTAATATATAAAATATTGATTTACTGCTAGCGGTCACTTTACATTTGGTTTCTTAACCTTTCTGGCTCTCACTGTTATAATTTACAAAATGGAGATATAAATCTGTTGTATCTACCTCACAGGAACATTATAAAAATAAAATAGGCTAATAAATTGGGAAGTGCTAGTAACAAGAAATATCATTACCACCAACACATATCTCAAATGCATAACTACGTTTAGATTATTTTGCTTCATCCTTCTCTCCTTAACATCTTTTGCATTAGCTAAGACACAGGTCCATGTTACTCACTGATTACTGAGTATTTGGTTTTCTTCTGTTTATTAGTAGCCTTTAAAGAAATAAAAGTTATGCTATTTGCCAGTTGCTCCAATAAATGATTTGTAATACGATAAAGCTAGAAATACCTTGTTGAATTATTATAGATTTCTGTTAACAACAATGTTGTTCATATCGTCATAACCACCGAATAAAAATAATTGAGAACTTGCTAGTTAATTTGGCTAGTTAGGTTTTTTTGGTAATACTTTCTAAGTCACTTAAAGATTTCTAAAACCATTGTGTTCCTAAATTTTTAACATACAGTTATGTGTTGTATAGAGATGTTTCCGTCCATGGCAGATTATATATAGGATGGTGGTATCATAAGATTTTTACTGTACCTTTTCTGTTTAGATATGTTTAAATTATACTTTCCATTATGTTTCCATTGCCTATAGTATTCAGTACAGTAACATTCTGTACAGGTTTGTAGCCTAGTAGCAATAGGCTATGCCATATAGCCAAGATGTGTAGTAGGCTATACCATCTCGGTTGTGTAAATATACTCTATGATACAGAATGATGAAATCGCCTAATGACACATTTCTCAAAACATATCCCTGTTGAATGCATGACTCGTGTGTGTGTGTGTGTGTGTGTGTGTGTGTGTGTGTGTGTGTGTGTAACATCAGGACTTTGAATGCCTGAATCTATTTGGTAATATCATATACAGAGAGTTGTGGTTAAAATTGAATGAAATGCTATTTGCGCCATTACTTTGTAAGTGATAGAGTATTCCACAAATGCTTGTAATCATTAACTATTAAGCCACGTAGAAAATTTTAACTACATGCTTCAGTATTCATGAAAAATAATTATAGTCAGTCTTAGTCACAAGTGTAAATTGAGTATTACATTTTAAAATCAGAAGTTATCAGAAGTGGAGTGTCTCTCCACGTAAAATATTTGTTCAGTAACATTACCATTTAAGTATGATGAGATTTGATGACAATTAAAGCATATAGAGGAAAAAAATGATATTGTGTAGAGGAATGGATAAGATTTTACAGAATGAGTAATAATACTGGAACAGAACTAAGATGTCAAAATTCCAGCTACTTACATTTTATTTTAATAAAAGTAGATTATTTGCGTGAGTCTTGAAAGGCAACAAATTCAATTGATAGACTTAATTCTCACTAACAAGAAACAATGAAGTGCTGTGGTCATGATGGAAGGGACAGAAAATCTTGGGGGATTTATAATAGAGAAGGAAGGGAACTTTTGGGACAATTAATATATATGTTATAAGCTTTGGGAGAAAAACTTAGTAAAAATATAAAGAAAATATGTATTATCCAATAGCCAGATGCTCTGGAGGTAAATATGGCTAAAGACAAAAGAGAAATACTAAAAATAGAGCAGAAACTCTAAAAAATATAAATTTAGAGATAGGATTTAAGAGGAAATCAATGAAAAGACATCAAAGGTAACTGTGGTGGCTGAGTTCAGAGCTCTCTGATAGCTCCCATTTTAAATCTGCACCTAGGAGCATGGCTACCTCATCTCTGCCTTCTGCAGGCAGGAATGAGAGGCAGCGGAACAAGGAGGAGGTGAGAGAAAATGGCTTCTACTAAAGTAGTGGAGGTGTCTTTATAACATGACTCAAGCTCAGTGAGAAGATAGTAACTCTTTTGCATAATTTATAATTTGGTCCAAAATTAAGCAAACAGTTCAGGTTTCTTGTAAGGATTGCTGACAGAAGAACAACACGCACAGTGTGGTGTTGGATTTTTTTATACATAAACCAAGAGAAATAGAAAAAGAGAAAAATAAAACTATATCCAGAGTACAAGACCTCATGGATGTCTCCACTCTCTTCCTCCATTTTCAGTTTTTGTAAACTTCTCCTGCAAAAAAGCCACAATGGCTTTGCTTTAAACCCCATACCGGGGATCAAGATTTCCAAGTCACAGGAGAAGCAAAAACAATAAGGTTAAAAGAATTAGTTGAGGGAGAAACAGGAAGGGTGTAAAGAGGTAAGAGGGTATCTTTGTGGACTACTCTCCACCATCCAATGGAAAGCCACACAGACACAGGCCAAGTGTCTGTAGGTGAGACCCAGACCATATGTAGTGTACCTGAGTAAGCTAAGCAATGCGAAAGGCACAGCCTCTTCCACCTCATCTCCTGACTATAAAATTCAAACGTACCACTGGGAACATGGAGTAAAGAAGTGCTTAAACTTCTTAGAGGTTCATTCTCAGTTTTTTCCACAGACATGAAAGAAATAGATTCCACCGCCATTCCCTCCTAGCCAATGACAGCCATCTGAGACAACTTCACAGCGGACAGTAGAACATATAAAATGAGTTATTTTGAATAATCAAAACAGCTGAATCTGATTTCCATGACCACATTTTCCCCATCCACAGAGGAGGGCTAGGACACATCGAGGGGTGCCAGGTTATATTTAGAGAGAATACTCTCCAGGATTTGAACTTCAGCTGCTACATGTGACACACACTGGGATAAATTATCCCATTAAAACTGAGAAAAGGATACAAGTTCGTAGACTATTGCAATCATTTTGCAGCAAATGATTGCAAGATGAACAGAAACCAGCCCTAGTGGCTTTAAGGAAATCATCATAGGGCCATAGGGGAGAGAAAGAGACTTCTCTGAGAATGGAATCACATTATTTTGAAGAATGTGTTGAACCAATTTTACTAGACAGAGAACTGAATGTATTTAGTGTAAGTACAAAGTCACACACACAAAGACTGTAGCAATGTTGCAGGTGACTCACCCATACATGCTAGCATGCATCATTCTGGAGCACAATAACCCAGTGGCTTCCAACTGGAAACGCTTGCAGCTCTTTTCTTGAGGGCTTTCTCTCAACCACCGAGCTTACCCGGTCAGTAGGAAATGCCACACAAAGTACTTCGAAGTTAATTATCATCCTTACCTTCTTGCCCTCCTAATAGCCCTTTACCTAAGACTGATAGAAATCGATGGATACATATTTCCATTCCTTGGCTTTCAGGTGGAATAATTCTGAAGCATGCTTTATGCTGTCTCCTAGAATTCCCAAGTAGTATTCCTCATGGCAGTAACCTATTATATAATCAATGTTAATTGGCTTTTTAAATTTCCCTAACTCATTTCCTCACTCCCCATCTAGTGCTCCCCCACAATCACTTCTCTGAAGAGCATTCTGATATTGAGAAAGCTTATTGGATAATGGAAGTAAAAGTCAATTATCAGGGCCCTCCGAAAATGGTACAAAATAACAGAGATTCTGGAATGGGCTAAGCAGCCAGACATCACACACTGATGCCTAAGCCCCTTGAAATCAGGTCCCCAAAAATAGGGTACCAGTGAGAATTGACGTTCAAGGTCGGCAAAGAATAAATGATTTCTAAATCCCTTCTTTTAAAAGTTTATCTGTCCATGTCAAGGCCAATCGCATTCCAGACAACTTGAATGTGAATATAAAAATTATACTGGTTGTTGTGACATTTTTTAGGAAGATGTGATACTAGAAGAATGAAGGAAGCAACTTTTGCCTTGATTTCAATTGTAATACTCAAAGGATGTATTTAATTCTACAGTGATGAGCTTGAAATCAAAAGAAGAGTTATTTTTAAAAATATATAGTTTTTGGCCACTTTTTAAAAGAAGTGGTAATAAGTAATAAACAGCATTACAAATTAAGCTATTCCCTTTTCCAATAGATTCACTGACAAATTAGGAGGAAATCATTTTGTGTCTTGATTGCAAGGCAACTGAGTTTATGATTTTTGTAGATAAGATGGAAAATCCCCACTCAAAGATTATTAGCAGCTTGATATATATTATCTTCGCCATTGGATATGTGTTATGCCTATCAAACTTGGCATTACTGGCATTTGGAAAGGACAGTTGTCTGCTGGGGTGAAGGGAGGGCTGTCCTGTGCACTTCCCGTTGTTTAATAGCATCCCTGATCTCTACCCTGTGGACACGAATAGGTCTCTCCACCCAAAACATGACAACCAAAACTGGGTCCTAACATTACCAAATGTCTCCTGGGCAAAAATGCCCCTGGTTGAAAAGCACTGTTTGCAGGGAGGTCTTTTTGAGGCCTCCCTCAGAACTCTTTCCTAATGAACTTATTTTCATGTAAATGTATGCAAAATTTGCCAGTGATGAATATTAGGACATCATATGAGAAAATCGAGATATAAATTTATCTCAACTGATCGGTGTTCAATACAATGAAATTTCTCATGGTTAAATGTAAAATACTACATTTATATTCAAGTAATAAGTGTCTAGGTACAAGTTAAAGGAGACTTTACCTGGAAAAAATCTGATAATTTTAGTTGATCATTAATTCAATGTAATTCAAACAAGTAATATATGCTTTTGAAAAATCATGAAATCTGAAGTGTCATTATCAGGGAGAAAATGTTCAAATCAAGGAAGGTAAACCATTGTATTCTGGCTGATTGCCAAATGCTGTGGTTGTTTGGTATCAGATTTTGTGAACAGGTTCGGGAAAAGGTTACTAAGATTATGAGATGCCTAGAGTCTATATAATCTGAGTAATGGCCATGATAAACCAGAATATTCAGATTGGAGCAGAGAAAATCCAGGCAGTGTTTGGGGGAGGGTGACGGTATTGGAAAGGCTGTCATGTGGAAAAAGGGTATATTCTATTTTGCACAAAGAGAATTAGAAATCAATAAGTGGAAGTTACAGAAAGCTAGATATAAGGAACCAAAATTATCCTATGATGAAATTGATTTACTTGCAAAGGAGCTACCCTTCCTTTAGCCATGGCTATACAATGCTTTGTCTGGGACATTGTAAAAGTGTCTTCTATGTTGGGAAAAATAGTAACATAAACCCCTACAATAGTCTTAATTTAAAATACACAAATTTATGATAATTCTACTCTCTTAGTAACTACCTAGCACACTTTAATTTTACCCTATTAAACAGGTGAACTTTTACTTTTATCTTTTAGTAAAATATTGAACTTTATAAAAGCATTTAAGTGCATTATGTTTTTTGTTCCTCACAATCCTATAGGTTATCTCCTTATCGTTCTCTTTATGGCTGAATAAACTTAGTATGACTGAATGATTGCATGAAGTCCCACAGCTAGTAATTTTCAAATCTAGTATTTAGACCGACTTTGCTCGAAATATTGTGCTTGTGACAGATCATTATTAAGATTATTTTACTTAACTGAAAGCACACTGTTCTAATCAGTAATCATCTGAAATTTCACAGACCAGAAGCATTCAATACTTCAATAATTCTTTTATTGATTGCTATTTTTACTGAATGAATACTATGGTTCCATATTCTATGTTTCTCAAGAAGTTATTTTCTCCTTTTTATTTAAAGGTGACCACATATTTAGGGGTCAGTAAGGTATTTTTCATAGTCTAGCTGCCACTCTCAAATATTGGTGACCTCTACATGCTTAAAGATGGATGCTTTGTTGGCTTAGCCCTTGCTGCATATTAGATGTTCACTGACTGTCTTAAAGGTGCTAAATCAAAGATTCCAATTCTTGGAGAAGTTTGCCCTTAAGTGAATATTAAGTTGTTCAGAAGAGTAGACATATGTGGGATGAATGGGGTGATTTTCATACATTGGGCCTCAATAAATAATTGAAGATTGAATTTGTAAAAATGAAGCAAGATTAATTGCAATAAAAATTGTGTAACTGGACATTTATTTATAGAGATGGATACTGTAATGGTTAAAGTTAGTTCATGCCATCTCTTTGATGCTTTTCTTTTTCTTTTTTTTTTTTTTTTGAGATGGAGTCTCGCTCTGTCACCCAGGCTGGAGTGCAGTGGCGCAATCTTGGCTTACTGCAACCTCCACTTCCCAGGTTCAAGCAATTCTCCTGTCTCAGCCTCTTGAGTAGCTGGGAACACAGATGCCTACCACCACTCCTGGCTAATTTTTGTATTTCTTGGTCTTCTTATTACTCACTGAACCATTCATCTTCAGTATTATTTCTAAAAAAGTTGTGTTTATATCTAATGTCTGTTTTAGTGATTCTCAGTCATTTGGGAAACTTTGAAACCCTTTGAGGATTTGATGAACCTAATGAACACTTTTATCGGGAAAATGCTCATTTACATATACTTGCCAAGTTATTTTATGTATAAATATATATAATTATTTTATGTTAAATATGTAATACTTATATTAAAATATTTATATTAAATATTTAATACTTATATCAAAATATTTATATTAAATATATAGATTTATATATTTATATGTAATAACAATTATATATTTACATTAATATATCTATCCATTATATATACCTATATATCTTTTACATATATATTTACATTTATCTCTATTATTGTATATGTAAGTTAGCAGCCCCTGATGCCTAATCACTGGGCCCTGGGCATCTATGCCCTCTATAGGTTAAGACCCAAAATCCTTGGTCTGATTACTAAGTTTTATATAGCAACCGCCTTTGAAGTGCCTACATATTTTTAAGGGAAACTAAATTATATATCCTTTAATTTAGACATTAACAAAATGTGGATTGTTTGTTACATTTTTACAATCATGAATTAATAGTAATAAAGAAATGACAAATATATCTAGACACTGCAGGAACAAAACAAATTAAGCATTCATGTTCAGACTTTTTACTATTGAAGAAAAAAAGACCAAACTCTTATACATTTTCATCAGAAAATTATTTTCAAGTGCCAGGGTTTTAAAACAGTTTCCAACTGTTGAACTAAAACTTACTCTGATAAATCATCTGATTTCTAAAAAGCTAATTTGCTTTGTGAGAAATAAATATAGTTTTCTGGAAAGAAACACTACGTTCTTTTATATATTTAGTTTTGTTTTTTTTTTTCCCAAATAACACAACGTGAGAGTCAAAGAAATTAGGCAAATAGTAACTAGTATGTGATAGTGTTGGAATTTAATCACAGGTTTACTTAACTTAGATTCCATTGTCTTTTATAGAGAAAAAGCATATTTATGAAATTAGTATTTTAATATTGTTTTCGACTAATACTGTATGAGTTTATGGTTTCTGGCATATCAAGATGAACAAATGTAAACAAAAGTACATTTAATGGCTATATCTTTAAGTGTATGAATACAGAGGTGTTTAATGACTAGTAAAATCCAGAAAAAAGAGAGTCAACATTCTTCCTCTATAAGGATGGGTCTTCCCTTCAAATGCAGTCTTCTTTACTTTCCCACTTAAGCAGGAAATGGTACCGCATATAATTTTTAAAATTAATAAATCCACAGTTGTATTAAGAAATATTTTATTAACAAAACAGTAAATTCCACTTGCTTAGCATTTCCAATAATGGATAAATTGGCCTTGCAACAGAAAAACAAACGAACAAATAAAAAAAGAAGAAGAAAACCCCTTAGATACCCAATCACACAAAGCACTAGAAGGGTAGGGTTATGTGGCCTTTCTTTGATGTCTTAGGGATTGACCACTTCATACATTATTGTAGTATTTGTTCTTTTAAAAAAGGCAACACATTACATGGATAAAAAAGAAGCGTAATCAATCAGAAAAGTTACAGTCTAGAGATGTAATCAAATTTATGCCAAGTAGTGTGAAATCCTCGATCAACTGCAAACTATGCAGGGAACCCTGATATGTTTGGTATGAAGATACTTGGGATTCAAGTCATTTTCTCCTTCTAACTCTGTTCCTCTCTTTTCTTTTTCCATTCAGGAAAAAATAATTTTTGCTAGAGTTTGTGTAAGCCAATAATATTAGAAATAATTTTACTGATAATAAACTATATCATTGCATGTAACTTTAAAATTTATGCTGGGGAGAAACATTGAAATCAATCCCAAACAACACATTTCATAGATATACTGCTTAAAATTACCATTATTCAATTCATTTTCTATTATATTTTAGAATCTTTCCAGATGGAAACTGGTTCAAGCTTAATAGATAAAATAGAAAAGCAACCTTAAAAAAAAAAAAAAAAAAACCCTTCAAGCTGTAAATTGGTAGTTTTACACTTCCCTTCTTATTTTGCTGGCTTTCCCTGAGTAAGACTGAATGAGATGGGGTAAAAGAAAAGACTCGTGAATTCTTTAACGTGGCAAATTAAAAAAAAATGAAAATCTAGAAAAGAAGTAATGGATATTAAATTTTCAATGTATACCTTCTACTTTCTGGGTCATAAAAAGCCACTAAGTTTCTTTGTACACAACAATTACTTGGCAACCATAGATAGTGGTGATTTGCTATGAATTATACATATTTCTAAGGTGCTGTATGTCTGAAATCCAGGCCACTTCTTGGCTTTTTTTCATCAACTAAAGTATCACAAAAGATGTTTTGCATTTTTTGCCTTTGCTGGTTAAAGCTAATTGTAAAGGTATTCTTCTCTTCTACAAAATTTATTATCGTTCTTTTAGAAGGTATTCAAGTAATGCAACCAATTTTTACTGAAACATCAACTTGCAATCTAATAATGCATTTTTTGCACTACCTTCTCATATTAATAATTTATTGCTGTGAACATCATTGAATAATATGCAAAACAAGTGTATAATCTATACTTTTCTACTACTTAATGTGTTAAACTAAAACTATATTTAATGATATATATGTAAAACCAGAAAAGTTAAAACATAGTCAATAATTAACAGAGAATGATTTTTTAAGTGGGTAGTAATACAGAATCAAAAATTACTGAAAAATACTTTCTTAGTTGAGAAAGTGTTTACTTTCCAGAAATGTTCATCATGCACATCAGATTCAGAGAATATATATATTATTTTATTAGAAAGAAAGTTTTCAATTGCAGCAGCCAGAGTTAAGGTGTAGATTAACCAATTTTGCTTCCATAACCTGCCCACATAATGGTTCTTATTCATGCAGCAGTATATCAGTGACATTCTATTTGATAAGGAAAGGTTCATTTCATTAGGGACTAAAATCTTCTTAAGGTTACCTGGGAGCAAGATCTCAATGAAGCAAATCATCCCATTTGTCATCAATACCTTGGCACAACCCTCTTCCTTCCTGCTTTTCAATTTGTCAGTAAATATTTGCTACTGTATGCACATTTGGATCATCCAGCATATCTGAGGGATTGCTGTGGATTCGTGTGTGTGTGTGTGTGTGTGTGTGTGTGTGTGTGTGAAAATAGTGAATGTATGTGGGAATGTATTTCAGGGAGAAAAGATTATAAGATACATATGTATATATTTGACTTTCTAATTCACACCTTTCATACAAGTACTGAAACTTAATTGCAACAGAATGAAGGCTGTACATATAAGAAAAGAAGTAGCTGAGTCTTTTTATATACATTCATACATATCTTCCTTAGAATAAACACTACACTGTAATTTCTTTAAAAAATAAAAGTAAGTAATTGTGGCAATTTATAATGGTGGCAAAAAAAAAAAACCAACTGAAATAATTGTTGCTCTGATGTCATAAAACTCCCTATACTTAGCAACACTTATAACATTGAATTTACCAAAAATGGCTGAAGAGCAGAGATATATTTTGCATTTTCTATACAACAGGCTATAAAACGTCACTTATCACAGTCCAGAAAGCACACAGAGATGGATTTTATATAAACATATGTAATAACATAATAAGCGTGCATGAAAATTTCCCAATGATTGCATCTATGCCCTCTTGTTTTTGTTTTGAAATTTTGTGTGAAAATGTGCCTTATATTTCACATTTTTGAAAATAAGGCCTCCATACTTTTTTTTTCCTCTCTCACAACCAGAAAGGGGCTTCTTGAATGTGTTCCTACACAAGTCTTCAAAAAAGCCAGCACTTTGTTTCAAATGCAAGTTCCAACCACTGCTCCAGTTGCACCAGGCGGCAAACTCTTAAAGGTTTGCAGGTTGAGTCATTCAAAAGGACAGTCTTCTCTGGCAATTGGACTAACTGACTTCTCAGGAAAGCGCTAGCACTTTGGCTAAATCCAGGATCATAGGTAGCTTCTTTTTTGTGTTATGTTTTGTGTTGTGCCTTGACGCTGTAATACTCCTTTGCTTTATGAATGCGTGCAGTCATCACTGTCTTTTAGAAATGTTCCAGCAACATAAAGACAAGCAGAGTAAATGAAAACACTGTGGATGTTAGGGAATTTATTGGCCCCTGTTTTTTGTTTTTCTTTTTTGAGAAACAAGAGCATGAGATACTTGTTTTTATTTTTTAAAAAGTCTTTCCTTCCTGATTGCATTCCCTGTCTTCTTTTGTATGTGCTTCATAAAAAGGAAAGTAAATAAGTTTATATTATGTCTCAGATAAAATGAAGACTATTTCTATACGAGTGTCCATTTAAGATCGTGGGATCAGACATAATACTCTTTATCCTTGTTTTTCTTATTTTTGTTGGAGCTTTTCGCACTGCTGGGTTGTTTCTC
The DNA here is from genome assembly GCF_009828535.3 of Hylobates moloch. Taxonomy (NCBI): domain Eukaryota; kingdom Metazoa; phylum Chordata; class Mammalia; order Primates; family Hylobatidae; genus Hylobates; species Hylobates moloch. The sequence continues at coordinate 75,016,074 of NW_026652290.1, read as the reverse complement.
CTTTACGACAGCCCCATTGGACTGTGCTGAGTTACTGATGTAGTTTCGACTCTCGTCCACATGGTATGAGCCTTCATCCCGGTTTCTGTACTTGTACATGGCATAGAGGAGGATAAGGATGCACAGGGCGGCAGCGGCTACTATCCCAACGACCATACCCGTGGTGCTGCTGGACTCCCGGATCACTTCTGCTGAGCCTGGGTACGGCTCTCTGCCGCCTGCTCGGGTTGGGTTGGCTATAGAAAAGAGGATGAGAACAAACACAAAGTGATCATTGAGTTCACTGAATACCAGAAAGCTACATTTATTATCTAATTCTGACAGCACCTATGCTTTAGGAAAGGTATGCTCTTGATAAATGTAGGCATCCCTTTGCCTCATGGTTACTAAAAACTAGGGACTGTGATTTAAAGTTCTCTGGGAGAGATTTGTTGCTGTGTCTTCTTTTTTCACAAATCAATTTTGTTCACAGAGTTTGGTAAGCATTGTCCCAAATGAACTCCAATTAGCTCTAAAGGGCCATGTGGGTGGCTTAAGTAAAAAAAACCACAAACCCAACATAAAGAAAAGCAGAACAGCCCTACCCTATAATACTAGAGGGAATCATAAGAATCAGATTGGTGTTGCTCTAGAACATAGGTCTAACTCTAGACTGAATCAGGACAACTAAATTCAGGATTACTTTAGAAATCATATTCCCTTGTATTTTAAAGAATACGGTACTGAACAATAAGATAATCCATACATTTTAACTGTCTGCTTTTTAAAGTATAACTTCAGTTACATTTTTATAAAAGACTAATTTCCATTTTGTTGGAGATTCATTTGTTTACATAAGTATGTGTGTATTTTATTAATTGATTGGGGAGCTCCCAAGCTGAACTTTGGAGGAGAAAGTAATATTCTTTCTCAGTTTTAAATACAGTCTAGATTGATTTTTTAGTCAAAACTCTGAACTACCTAATAATAATAGAAGACTGGCTAGTCTAGTTTTATTCAACTGACAAAACCCTTCTTCAGTCTTCCCAAGGTATAAATAAGGCTCTTTCTTGGATGAGAGCAATGGATTTTGGGGTGCCTACGTCTTCTTGAAGGCTTGGTCAGGCACTGAAATTGATGATTGATGGGGAAGAATGGACCTGAGATTTAATTGGTAGATGTGAGGAGGAGAAGGGACAGCTCTTTTCCTCTATATGTAATAAACTTTTTTGATATAAAAGGAAAGAAACTGTAGAGAGAGAAGAAGAGTCTATCCTACTCTGACTGTAGGTCATTTTTTTCCTTGTGAATTGTGTTTTCTGTTTTTCCCTGAATCTCCATCCTCTCACTTGTCCTACATAAAAATATTACTTTTCAGATGTAATGTATTAAAAATGCTACAACTTTCGAAACACTATTCTTAGCCAATTATACATAATGAACAAATAATCTAACGATTGCATATATATTAGATAAGAATGTGTGTGTATGAGTGTGTGTTCGTGTGTAAGAACTGAAAACTCAAGACTAAAATTGTGCTTTTATTTCACTACTAGTAAATATCATTTAGTAATTAATTTTAATAATTCTGCAAAAGTTCTTGTTAATTAATTACTGGGAGTCATTTTACCAAACATATGGCTCTATACTGCTTTGGAATTCCATTTTCAAATATCACCAAGATTTCTTTTGCCTAAATGTGCATGTGTGTGTGTGTGTGTTTTTCTGTGATTTTCTTTTCCTTCCTCAAATAAAGCCTTAACAAATACAGCCATTCCAAAGTAGTAGCTCTCAGTCTCAAAGTAGCAATATGCTATGTTCCGGTGCTACAAAATGTAGCGGTAAAACTTTTTATTCTGAATATGTCATTGCTTGTTTTACAAAAGCCCACGGAGTGTGGCTGAATAAAAAGCTTTGGAGTTGCTTCTGTGGACAAGGTGAAAAGAGACAAAGACTACAATCCACAGTATTTGATTACAGGAATTAATTTCCTCTCATGAAGAATAGAATCTACTGCAGTAACTCTGTCACTACCTGACAAACCAAAGGCAGCACTTTCTCTTTTAAATACAGTCAGTCATCTTTGCCAAAGTGTGCCAATTAGCTCAGCTGCTTTCACTAAATGAAAACTTTCATTTTACAGAGCATTCTTTTACTATGGTGTCTCAAGAGCTAAAAAGGGAATTTTGTTTAAATGTTACCTAAATCATTTTTTCCAACCTGATGGAATGCTTTCATTTTAAACACATTTTCACAATTACCTCACTTTTACTTTGTCTGCCAGAAGGGAATAGGGAGAATGGAGATAACATTTGAATCATTTAGCTTATGACAGTAAAATCTGAGAATTTTAATGGAGTGGAGGATTTATATTTTGTATACTAAGAATAGACATGTATTTTTTTCAATAAGGAATTGGTATTGTAAATGGACTATCTTATCAAAAAATACTTTATCTGCTAAAATATTTCTGAGAGGTTTTCAAAACAACTATGCACATAGCATAATAACAGCAACTTTGTGTTAAAATAAGAATGAGGTCACAAAGACCATAACAAAGCCTGAAACACTTTAACTGTGCCACATGCATTTGAAAACATCTCCTGTTTAAGGAAAATACTTTCTTTTTTGCAACACTAGCCACATTGTTGCTTAAATCATACGAGGCCTAAAAATATCTCTATACAAAACCCAGATGTAAATCCCAGATGTAAAAATTCTAAATGTCATGTTTCTTAAAAAGATAACCTAGAAAATCTCTACCAAAATTAAAATCTAAACCCAATAAACATGTTATCTTTCTTTTCCCCAGATTCACATTAAAATTTTAATAACCATCATAGCAGATATTATTATAGGTATGTTTGGAATAGGTAGTTACTCCCATATCTAACTGATTAATTAATATTCTTTTTCTATTTATGCTTCAAATCTGAAGGCTAAGTGAAATTTTTCTTAACTTTTCTTCTAAGACTAGAAATATTTATGTGTTGGCCGGGCGTGGTGGCTCACATCTGTAATCCCAGCACTTTGGGAGGCCGAGGCGAGTGGATCACGAGGTCACGAGATGGAGACCATTTTGGCCAACATGGTGAAACCCCGAAATACAAAAATTAGCTGGGCATGGTGGCGTGTACCTGTAGTCCCAGTTACTTGGGGGACTGAGGCAGGAGAATTGCTTGAACCCGGGAGGCAGAGGTTGCAGTGAGCTGCAATTGCACACTACACTCCAGCCTGGCAACACAGCGAGACTCTGTCTCAACCAAAAAAAAAAAAAAAAAAATTTATGTATTAATGGGACATCTCTCCCAGATATGCAATAAAAGGCCAAAGAGATTTAAATATATTCATGAATTATAAATGTGGCTTCTCTTATTGTTGCTAATGCTTTATTTTGATGATCACTGAAAAATCTCTGATGGAATTTTATATTAATGTAAATGTAGAGAATAGTATCAATGACTAATATGGTTAAATGTCTTTTTATATAATTTGTTCAAAATTTATATAAAAGGGAAATGCAGTCATCTCAACCATTTACTAAAATGTGAAAAAAAAGAGAAACTTATAATTAATTTGTATATTTCATGGATTTAAGAATTTTGCATTCCCTCTACACTATATAACAAACTAAGACATTTTTAAAAAAGCAATCTGCAACATGTTTTATTCTTAGCAGTGCTGAAATGTGAATAATTTAATTAAAATTTACTTTCATCCCTTTTTTCTTTGTCCCAGCACGTGACAAAGAAACAAGTGAAAGAGAATGACTTGTTAAAAAAGATTTGTTAAAAAAAAAAGCAAGTAAAAGACAATAAAGAAGGGGGAGCTAAAATAATGGAATACACAAAAATAAGCTTAAGTCTTTAAGTCTTAAATCTTCAAAGATTAACTCCCACGTGTAGGTAAAATTAAGCCGATGTAGCCAGTTCATTACATTGGGCCCAGGGGCATAAGGAACTCGGGTCAGTGGAAAACTTCAGTAGGACTGACAGTGATGTACTACAAGCGAGGAGAGCAAGAATGCACACCTTCATCACAATACGAAGGCTTTTGGCTTTTGCTGGCATTTTTAACCTAAATGATTTGGAAGCTACTGATTATTCTAGCAAGGAAATAGAGCAGTACAATAGTTATGACCCATTTCATATTTGTATTCACTTCTTTCCTACTCACTTCTGAGATTCATTTAGCCAAATGGCTATAGAAAAATTCCTGGGACTCTTGCACTTATAAAGCATGTTACCTTAAAGGACCACTGAAAAGTAGCTTTTAATCCTTCCTCTCTCTTCTAGCATTTGGTAAGATACAGTGGTCTGCTTTGTCCCTGTAGATTTATCAAGAATCCTATGAATTTTCTTGTTTTTTGTTGTCTAATATATATTGTGGTAACTTAGGTAAACGTAAGCTACCAAGTGTTTGGACAGTTAGTAACATATTTCTGCACTATGCTCTAAATCAATTTGTTCATATCTGATGATAATTCAGATGATAATTCATTGTGGAAAATGAACAGTTAATACTAAAGGCATATTCTAGTGCCTTGTCACAGAGAAAAAATAAATGCAACTGTTGCTCTGCATTAAAAAGTAAAAAAAAAAAAATCTTTAAGATTTTAATTTATCTTTTGCTGAGATAGTTATTTTAAACTACAACAACAGGAAAGGAAATTGCCCTATGTGTTATTTCTTTATTTTTGATAGTCTTTGATACAGTATCTGTGAAAGAACACCATTTCCTCAAATTAGAACAAATTTAGATCCAATTAAGAAACACATGGGGAAAATATGTTTGAGACACATTAGACTTCAGTACAGACCAGAGAGGGCTGTCAGTGCAGGCTTCATCTCTTACCAGCTTGTTGCACCCTCTGTTGCTTCCTCCATTCTCCTCTGTATTTCTCCTCCTACTTACCCTTCTTTATTGCCTCTGTGCCTTGCTCTTCCAGCTCCTGAATTATCCTTGTAAGGGGCCCTCACCACCCCCAGGTAAATGAAGAAGGTCAGGCCAGCAGGGGTCAGGACTTTTTGCCTCATGGGTTAGCGTATTACTCAGGAAGGTGTTCAATAAACCATAAAATTTATTTTCAAGTTCTGAATTTCAAAACACAATGTAAAATAATTCTTACTGGCACAAATGTCTAACTGTGATTATTTCACCAGAACAGGTTTTGTGTTTCATATTGGCATGATTACTTTTAAATATAACTTTCTAAATTTGTTTGCAAATAAAATTGTATGGTTTATCGAAACAAATAATATTTGATCACTAATTTAAAAGACTTTTGTGATGCATCCGGTGATATGATGGGGGCACATTAAGCCATTAAACTTTGCACTGTATTTATCAGTTTGCATTGTTGGATTATATCTAATCATACCTTAGCATATGCAAATAGAAGTTAAAGCTTGCAATTACTTAGTACAACGATTCACAACTGAAGTGCTAAAATAACTAAGCAATTTGAAAGATACATTTTTGAATGTTAATAAATTTTTCCAAGGAGATTTCACTTTGCAATGGTAAGTGACATCCTTCATTTTTCTTTCTGAAATTGGAAACAGCAATCAATTATTGTCATTAAAGAAAACTGCTCTTGATCTATGTTTTTGCAACTCTGCATGATAAATGGTGTTTAAAATCCTAATTCCTGATATAGAATGGGGTTTGGTGGGTGGTGGGATCTTATCTTTTTATTGACAAGTTCACCAAGGCATTAGCATGCCATCAGATGCTCTTCTTATCACTCAAATTGCCATTTTTATGAAATTATTTTGTATACTGGAATGAGCTGTTCTTCCACTGTAATCTTATATATATATTTTGGTTCCAAAGTTAACTTTCAAGGTAAGTTTGTAGTTTCTAGGTAATTTTTCGGGCTGGTTTTATTTCTTCAGTATAGACTGTTGGTGTATGTGTATGTCATCAACTATGAACCTGGCACACCAAGGATAAAGTAAGAGTATCATTATAACCTGATGACAATGAAAATTCAGCTTTTGAGCTTTGAGAAAAAGATTGTAAGAAACTACCAATCTTAGGAAATAATAAAGAATAAGACATGCTAGTGGTTAAAAAAAAAATAGGCTATATATTTAAGATCAGGAGGGGATCATAAGGGATCATTAAACTCCATAATGGCCAGCACATATCATTCTGCTAACCAGAATTGTTAGGTGTCCTGTCTTGCAATGATCCTTAAAAAAAAAAAAAAAAAAAAAAAAAAAAAAAAAAAAAAAACTCTTGGCAAGATGCATTTACTGAATTTCTTCTCACTAAGAGTTTCTGACCAGTCTTTCTGGTTTTCTTATAAATTAAGCTTAAAGTATAGATTTTAAATTTCTGTCTCCACCCCACCTAGGAAAAAGAGTTGCCTAAAATGATCTCATTAGACCAGAGTTCTATACTGTGTCTAACAGATGTGGAAGTTATTATAATTCTAGGCTAGCCTTGAAAGTGATTTTGGATTTATAGGGGGAAGATTTGACTTTTCCAGTACTCAGTTTCATTAATACTGTGAAAAGAAAATTGGAATTGTAGCCTCCTGGGGTGTTTGTGAATTGAGATTAACACAGTTTTTTTTTTCCCCATTTGGAAAAAAACAACTCAAAGTTTATTACTTTTTCCCATTTTTTTGCTTCAATACAATGTAGGCCAGAAGAAACAATTATGATGCAATCATTCACAAGAAGCCATGTTTAAATGCAACATTTGTAGGAAAGCAGGGATAAAATGATTTATATGACATGCATTAATTTCGACTCATGCTGTGGTTTTGTAAGAAGTGAGGGATGCTGAATGTTTCAAATTCCTTCCACTCTCCCTCCTACCAATTCCACCCATGCCTGCACATTCTGAAGTACACTTATGGAGGTCAGACAAGTCTTGAGAGGACATGTCTGACACATCTTAGCCCTTCCCCAATACATCGGAGATTTAGAAAGAACTTGGAAATCAACAAACCTTTGCTACCTGCCTGGCTGCTGTCTCTGACATTTTCCTCTGCTTCTTTCAAAACCACCAAAGCATGCATTTGAAGGGCAGTTAAGGGGCCACCCCTCTGATATTGAGAGGTTCATTATCTTCTCCAGAGATCTAGGTATTGAATGGGAAGGGATGCTAGACACGGAAAAACTCATCCTGTGCCTGCACAATGGAGAAACCCAACTAGGACAGGCTGCTACCTCAAATGGTACCACATGGAACAGAAGAGACAATGGATGTCCACACTCTGTATGACCTTGGTGACACTGAAAACGAATAAACAGAGGAACATGCACAATCTCCCTCATCTCCAGGGGAAGGCATAGGATCATGGTATTTACAAGTCTTATTTTTCAATTATTCAGTATGTCGTAAACTATATGTCCGCAGCTTAGTCATCCATAAGCTTCATAGGTTTTTTACATAGTCATTGTATCCTTGTGGTTTGCATCTATTATCGTGCTTACTCCAGCACCATGGTCCTTACTGTTCTCATGGCCATTCATAGTCTGTTCACAGCTACCTACTCCAATTTGTCTTCCATATTTGTCCAAGGAAGTTACAGCTGTACTATTATTGCTGTCCCCAACTCCTCACATACCAAAAAGAGTTCAACCTCTATGCCTTGCTCATATAACCTTTCATCTTCTGCCTGTTTAAATAGTACTTATTTCTCAAAGCTTGGCTCGAATGTCCCATCTTTTATGATTTTTTCTCTAAGAAAATCCCCTCCTTCTATCAATGAATATATAATGAGCTATAGTTAACATTCCAGGGACTATATGAGGTCCTGAGGGTATAGGAGATAGCGAAACAAACTTGATGTATATGTCCGCATGGACCTTAAAATATAGTGAGGCAGACAGGCATACAAGAAGGAATCACACAGTTAAGTAACAGCTGGGATATGCACGATGAAGGAAAACTGTAGGTACCATGCAGGAGTAGGACAAAGGCTTCTGATTGCAACTGCAGAATCAGAAACATCTTTCTGAATTAGTGACACTTACGATAAAAATGAGTAGAGAGTAGTCAAGTGAAAGTGGGCAGAGGAGTCTACGAAACACATGTCGAATGACCTTGAGGAAACAGTTTACTTTTCAGGAATTAAACAACAGTCAGAGTGGTTGTAGCACAGTGAGATTAAAGGGAGAGTGAGAAGAAATTTCAAGGTGGACATGAAATTTATCACAGAGACTAGACTGGAATAAAGCCATAATAAAAAGATGAGCGTATTTAACCCCATAAATAACAATTTTATGTGGCAAAAGCCATAACATCATTAACAAAATGAAAATGACAAAGGAGGGGGGAAATATCTGTAGTACATATGATGGACCAAGAGTAAATACCTCTAAAATACAGAGTGTGTGTCAACTGATAGGAAAAAAGACAAACAACCTAACAGAAGTATGGAGAAAAATACACACAAGCAAGTGGAGAAGAGATCTCAATGCTGGTGAGAATATTCTTAATAATTATTTGATTGTTATTAGAAAGTAATCCAATAACATCTATTAAATTTTTTAAAATAAATTCTCTCAACCATATATCACATTACTAATTTTAACATTCATTCCATACTACTGTAAAATCTCACTTAAATGTTTCAATAGTTTTGTCTTTTTTCAACTAGATTGTTGGTACTATCAACAGTTTCCTGTGACTCTGTTTCTCTTTCTTATTAGTTCTCTCACCTTCCAAACTCTAGTGAAGATTGAACACACTGGCTGAAAACTGCATGTTTTATGTATAGTTAGATGAAAACTTTTCTAACTTGATAAATTTTCAAGGGTAAACTAGGTTGAATCAAATCATTAAGAAAGTGGGAAAGCCAAGAACTGTGGCTCACACCTGCAGTCACAGCACTTTGAAAGGCTGAAGCCAGGTGTTCGAGACCAGCCTGGGAAAGAGAGCAAGACACTGTCTCTAGAAAAAATTAAAACAAACATTAGTTGGGCATAGTGGTGCACACCTGTAGTCCTAGCTACTCAAGAGTCCGAGATGGGAGGGCTATTTGAGCCCAGGAGTTTAAGAATAGAGTGAGCCACGATCATGTCACTGCCCTCCAGCCTCGGAGACAAAGCAAGAAAGTGAGAGAACTTTGATTTTAAAGTTTTGAGTAAAGGTGCTAAGCAAGGGGGCTGAACACTGACATTAACATCACATATTTCTTTAACTCACTACTTCTCTAACCCTCAACCTTTGTAATATCTGCAGTAAAAACGATAAATGTAGTATTTATTTCATTAAATCAGAAATCAATTCTGTGCTTGGGAGAACTGGGATCAATGTACAATAATGAAAATATTGCATTTGCTTTCCCTATGCTTCAAGGTAATATGTCACTTAATCCCAATGACTAAAGTCACTAAGCTATTTAAAGTTAACTGAGTCATCAGTTTGATTCATTTGGATGCCTTATTTACATCAACATCATCTGACACCCACAGTACTGCAAATAGTTGACAGCTAACTTGAGGCTCTTTTTTCAATTCAGTGTAGTTGTAGAAATTTCTAGGGTGCTTTTCAGTCCTGTTGCTATTGGAATTGAAAAGGGTCTCTTTACTCAGGCCCAACTTTCCATAATTGTCAAGCAGAAGAAAGCCATATAGGCAATAATTGAGAAAATCAGTTTCAAAACTAGGGACCCCAGAGAGTCTGTATATGTTTTTCATCAAAATGTATTACATTCCAGAGAAAATGCAAGAAGAGTTATATTTTGAAATGTAGATGATACTCCTTATTAACTGATTTCAACTCAACTGAGCTTCTTGATACCAAAATAGCTTCTCTTCCTGGGAGCTCATTGACTACAACACCCAAAAATATATACATCCAGAAATCACTTTTCTTAAGATCAATTTCCTTTTTTATATAGAGAAATTTGAATAATCTATCTTTACAAAAAAATGAGATTTATTCCACAGAATCCTTAAGGCCTGAAACTAGAAATTTTTGGGAAACCTGGTTTATAGTAAGACAAAAATGGCAACATTATAGCTAGAGTAATGAGGAGTATGTGTGTGAATGTGTGTGCATGTGTGTGAATGTGTGTGCATGTGAATATTGCGGCATTCCTTCCAATTCTCTCTCAGAAGTTGCTGAGTTTGCTGGGCATGGTAATTCATGCCTGTAATCCCAGTGCTTTGGGAGACTGAGAGGGCAGTGTGGCTTGAGGCCAAGAGTTCCAGACCAGCCTGGGCAACAAAGGGAGGAGATTCTGTCTCTACAGAAAATGTAAAAAATTAGCCCGGCATGGTGGTGCATGCCTATAGTCTCAGCTTCTGGGGAGGCTGAGGTGGGAGGATCACTTGAGCCCAGCAGTTTGGGGGTGCAGAGAGCCATAACTGCAGCACTACACTCCTGCTGGGCAATAGAGAACCTAATTAAAGAAAATGCTGAAGTCATTCTTTTCTTTTCCTTTTTCCTTTCCTTTTCCCTTTCCTTTTCCTTTTCCCCTTCCCCTTTCTCCTTCCTTTCTCCTTTCTCCTTTCCTTTCCTTCCTTTCCTCCTTTCCAAATTAATAGGTAAAGCTAAGCTATTAAATAGTTCCAGGAAAATTTAGCAATAACTTGGGGGTGAACAACTCACTTGACTAAGTAATCAAAACCCTCATGAAAACCTTCTTTCTTACATTCTTCCATGTATTTTAATATTACTCAATTGTCAACTGATGCTTAACACAGCTACTATGACTTCCCTGCAATACCTATATTTTGTTTCTTATTTTATTTAGTTAACAACTATTATTTTTACTATTATTATATGGTAGTTGCTGTGCTGTACACTTTACACATACATTTCATGTAATTTATTTCTCATAACACTCTGTGTTGTAGGTATTATCATTACAGGAAAGAAAATTAAGTCTCAAAGAGCTTAGGCTATTTAGACTTTATAAATGGAACAGCCAAAATTCAAACTCAGGTCTGTCTATGGCTACTAACATTTTATATACTCAGTGTATCTGCATTTCTCACTGTGGATCAATTTATTATTGTTTCTGATTTTATTCCTGTGTTAAAACACTTAGCACTTTAGGTGTATTTTCTTTTTTTTTTGTTGTTTTTTGTTTTTTGAGACAGAGTCTTGCTCTGTCGCCCAGGCTGGAGTGCAGTGGCGTGGTCTCGGCTCACTTCAAGCTCCGCCTCCCGGGTTCACGCCACTCTCCTGCCTCAACCGCCCAAGTAGCTGGGACTACAGGCGCCCACCACCACGCCCGGCTAATTTTTTGTATTTTTAGTAGAGATGGGGTTTCACCGTGTTAGCCAGGATGGTCTCGACCTCCTGATCGCATGATCTGCCCACCTTGGCCTCCCAAAATGCTGGGATTACAGGTGTGAGCCACCGCACTCGGACTTTAGGTGTATTTTCCAAGCAGTTGCCCAGTTCTACCCCTTCCAGCCACATTCTTCTTCACCTGCTGCCAGCTCTCTGTCCTTTGCTGTGGGAGTTAACATTCCCACAGAATCTTAGAAAAGCAGTGAAGAGTTGTAAAAATAATATCAAATTATGTATTAGGTTCTAGTCTAGGTCCTGCACCTAACTTTTTGAGTGACAGTTCGCAGTTCATTATCCTCTGCTAACATTCCTTTATCAGAAACATGATAGTGACACATAAATTATTTATATCCCAGGGTTACTGTGGGCATCAGATCAGGTAGGGCATTCGAAATTAAAGTATCTGAGGAGGATGAGGACTTTGTAAAAACAGTGATTATCTGATTGTTTTCTCTGCATCTTCCGCACAGAAGGTACTGAATCAGCAGCTGTCCCGACAATTATACAGTTTTGCAATATGTACTGCACACAGTGTCTCAATCATCTGTGGCAGTGACCATCAAGGACATTATTTCCCTGGGAGTAGTTGTATTTGAGGACTTCCCTTTCATGAAAGGAGGCCTTGTGAATTCAGGTGGCAAAAATGGTCATTTGCATTGTAGGGCATGTTGTTTCAGGCCATTAATTGTGGTGCTGCATGTGGAGCTTGTTTCTGTTTTTCTGTGAGACATTTTATCTTTAATGGATCAGTACTCTCTGGCTCCTACAGTTGGAGTGAATTACATTTCTTTCTCTTTCAAAATTTTATTATGATATTTTATGTTTTAGGTGTCATAAAACCAATCATCTAAGACTATTCTTTGGTAATAAATAGCTGACAGCAAGGCTTATTATATTGGTAAAAACTCCTTTGATTAGGTTTCATTGTTTCTTTCTAAAATTGTTAAGTCAATTTTCCCCCACTTCCTTCCCTGCTCTGCAATTGCACAGTGTACTCCGGATGAAATCCAAAGTAGACTTTCCATTGCAGAGGTGCATGCTGGGTCCTGGGTGCACCCCTCCTCCACCAGAGTGCTCGCACAGCATCTATATAAACCCGAGTCATTCTGTGTAATGGGGCAGTGTACAATTTTCCTGATTTAGAATTGGGTCTCTTTGCTTTGGGTGATCATCTTTATATTCCTGTCATGAAGCTATTGCTGTCTCAATTTTCTTTTGTTGGGAAAAAGATCAGATTCTTTTTGGTGAAAGTGCAATAGCTAAGGTGAAAGATTAGATAACCTCCCCTCTGAGCCCATTAGAAGGAAGTGTGTCAAGTCTAGCATTAGGAAATACGAAAGACAAGGCATCCATCACGGTGGGGAGGCTGTGTGGGTAGGTGTGCCTGGTAAGTCATGCTGCTGGGAGTATTACTGAGTGTCCTAGGAAGGAAGCAGGAAAGTTAATCATTTCTTCTCTCGAAAACACTCTCCCTTTCTTTCTCTCTCTTTTTGTTTAGTATAAAAAGCCTAATTTTTTTCCCTCCAAAAATTAAGAAGAGCAGATGATATGTGCCCTCCTCCTACCACAGGAACCTAAATTTATCCAGCTAAAGCATTGCTCCTGTCTTAGTGGTCACTGAGAAAAGTTTTATGCTGACAGAATTTAGAAATACTTTGAACAACTTGCTAGATGCTAAAGTATCCATCACTACCATTTCCCTATCTTGTTTGGGGATATTTCCATTTACGATATGGTTTACTATTTAGTTAATTTGGTACTACTACTAATAAAAGCTAATTTATATTATCAAAGCTTTCCTGTGGTAGACTATGTTAAGTGCTTTAGATGCATTGTCTCATTTTTATCAGTACAGCAATGTCATGAGTATTGAACATTATTCCTTTCATTTTGCAGATGTAAAAAGCTAAGTACACAGAGATTCAGTGATTTGCCTCTAATTACACAGTAGGTGGCCAAATTGAGATTTGAACACAGGCATTGGGATTTCTCAAGTTTACTCGATGAAACAAAATATTTTAGTGTGCTCTTAGATGTGACAAATTCAGTATTTTTCTTTCTCCTAGTTTTTTTTTTTAAATGTAATTAATGGCCTCTGGCTGTACTGGCATCTTTAATACACCATTTTTAACCTGGAAAATGTAAAGTATTCTGGTCTTTGCTATTATATTGCCAGTGCCAGGCTTCTTATAACATTTTGTTTATGAGTAAGGAGCAACTCATGATGAGAGTGATCTAATCGACAAGTTACTGTGTTGAGATGAGAGCTGAAGGCTAAAGCCAAATGTAGCATTTGCTGCCCCTTGGAGCATATGTGCCAACAATGAAACCATATTGGCTCTTCATGGAGGCAGCATGTCCTGTAGATTGGAATTCAGAATATGCTGGCTTACCTCTGATATCATCTGAGCAAATGTAATTAAAGAGGTACCAAGAGAATGCCACAGGAAGCCAATTTCATTATCAAAACAGGTATTTGACACAAATTACAAGACAACGTGACTATCCTTCCTGGATTTCATGTTTACGTTAAGAGATAAACTTACCTTATATTTTTCTAAACCTGTGCTACATTCCTCCCTTCAAGGTGGTTAAATATTTCAGAGCATGGATGTGCATCTCGTCTTCTTCCAAAGCTCAACAGGACATGTGCCATACTGTTAAAAGGCTCTTATATTTTAGCATCTTCCAATAAGAAATTGTGATGTGAAACCGATTATTAATGCTCTAAGGCTGGATACATACAGGCTGCCTAAAAACTTATGCTGTACTCCCTACAGAACAGTTTTCTGTTGCTTATTGTAGGAGGTTTCTGTATTAGCAACCATCTATTTTTTACAGACTTCAAGTAAATGCTTAATCTCACTTAGCAAACTCACTTATATGCTAAGTAATTATTATAAGTGGCCAATCATATGTTAGTTAAAACATTTTAACAGAGCCCACACTCTCTAATACCTAAAGAGATTGTGCTGATTTTTTACTCAGATCAAATGTGTAATGCCTTATGAGCGAGCTCACTACAAGGCAGAATAATGCCGCCATTGGCACATAACCAATGCTAGTAGCAGTGGGTCCTCCACCTATCACTGGATGTGTCATAATTATTTGTTAAACCCTTAGTATGTGGTATGTGTCAGACACTCTGCCAAGCATTGTGTATGAATCCTCTTTTTCCGAATCTCATAATTAACCATATTCTCCCCATTTTTCAGACTAGGAAACTGAGCATCAAAACTGCTAAGTAACTTTCCCAAGACCAGGAAAGTCCTGCATCTCAAACTAGTTCTATATAATTCCAAAGTCCTTGCCATAACTAATATTCATTTCTGGTGACATGTCACACTTCTTTCAAAATGTTGTTAAGAGCTTTTCTAAAGTGTGACAACCATTATTTTGTTTAAAAAAAAAAAAAAGTCCAAACCTCAGAAAAGGGTCAAAATAGTTCAATTAAATACAAGTTGCTATATTCTAAAAAAAAAAAAAAAATATGCACACACACACACACAAAATACCTTTTGCTTGTGATTTTGTTTTCTGCTGAACTCCTGGTAGAAACTAATTTTGTTGAATAAAAACTGGTTGCTGGGAAAGTTGATGTCAAGTTGACCAAACAAAGATAGGCTTCTTCCTGCCTCTTGGCCCCTGGCCTTCCATTTCTTAGGGCATTTGTAATTTCAAATACTTTATCTGTCCCTTTGATGTGTAAATATGGAGGACTTGGGAGCCATCTCTTTGTAATATAAACATCAAAGAAGATAGCGCCCCCTATCTCCTAATTTCTGTGGAAAGGGTAGGAACCTAACTTTAGTGGGCTCCGAGCTCCAAATTGTAAAACTATCCCCCTGTCATAAAAGCATGAGATAGTTTGTTTACATTTCCTTTGGGTGAAGCCCATTTGCAAGCACAGTTGGTCCCAAATCCATCCACCCCAGCACTTTTTTGTTAGTTTGTTTTCAGTGAGTGGTGCTCAGGCTGAAATCTGGCCCACCTCTCCTATTGCAACAGCCTTGACTAAATCTTCCTTGCCTGTTTAACTTTGTTCAATGTAATTTTTATTCTGACATTACTGCCTTCAGAAAAGCAGGGGAAAAGTGAGTCAAAATGATGTGTGATAAATCTATTCTACTTTAACCATGTACTACTTATTTTTATTCCAGTGTTCTGGAGAGTTAAATTTATATGGAAAAAACATTTCCTACACCAGCATGTTGCACACTGAAACCCAGCTAGCACATCAGTTTCCAACTCCAGCTGCCCCATCCCGCACCTGAATGATGAGCTGGGCCCTCAGCGCTGACTCTAGACTGGTACACAGGAGATGCTCTAGGCGTTCCCTCAAATGGAACACTCATTGCTACTTTTTTTTCTGGCGGCAGCTCAAAATCCTCCATTTTGACAGCAACGTGCTGACTATTATGGGCTAATTAAAGTCACTTTTGAATAATTACATAATAAATAACACACATTTAAATGTAGAATAAAATTATTTTCTAATCAAGCTCTAAAAATATGACCCAGCAAGCTAGTCCTTTAAATGATTGTGATGACTTATTTAATGAAAAGATGCACCTTGTTCAATATACATATCTTTATTCCTAATGTGGTTAATGGTACCAATTCAATAGAAATTCCTTGGTCTTTTCTCAAAATAGCACACTGAAAAACCACTCAAAATCGCATGGTAATTGCAACAAATTTAGCTTAATGAATAGTAATACATGTAAAGAATATGACATGAAATTATTTAAATGAACTTTTGAAAAATCGATTCTATATTTGTGAGGTGCCTGAATTTTAGAGGAAAAACCTTCTGCATTCCAAGAAACTATAAGCCTACCTTTTCTAAACTAGAGAATACACCAGCTCTCTCATATTACATGACATAACTTAATCTCTCTGAATCTCTTTAGCTATGAAAATGCTTCATAGTTTCATAAACTAATGACATAGAATAATGTTTGTAAAGGACTAAGAACAATGATGAGCACAGAATAAATCTTCACCAAATACTAGTTATTATTGCTATTTATCATTGCTTATATAATCTGAACCTTGATCAACATGATTCCTCTGATAGGCAATCAACAGTTGTCTTTTGAGTGGTTGTACTGATGACCTCACCTCCTGTGTTGCAGCTAAAGAGATGCCACAAAAGTGGGTGATCCTTTTCTTCCCCCCATGACTAATGAGATTTTTTATTATTCAGTGGAGCTTTTCTTTTCCTAGTTTGACAAAAGTTTAATTGATCTGAAAGTGGCCTAATATCGCATTAGCTACCCATCCCCTAACCACTCACAGAGAATTGACATATTATTCTTAGCACTGTAAATCTAACAGGAAATTGTCCTTCCTAAACAGGGATCCAGAAAACAGGAAGCAGGTCTGGTTCCCTTTGTAACAAATGATAAATTAGAGTTATTTATTAGGGAGCTCCTACAGCAAAAAGGGTCATTATCTTCATTTAGGATCTTGAATATCAACATAAAACTCACCTTTTTAAAACTTCCTCAGGAGTTTTGAGAAAGGGTTCTATTTGGAAGAGGGCCCCCAAACTAAGAGATACTGACACGATTAAAGACCTTCTTGGAACTTAAGTGGTTTTGCAGTGTTGCCATTTTGTCAATTTACTAAGTGGATCTAAAATGTAAAATTTCAAAGACATTTTATAAAAACTTATATTCATGTGAAAAACAAAGTCTTGGAAAATATGTGCGTGTGTGTAAAAATAATACAAATAGTAATAACAGGAAACACTCATATAACACTTATTTTGAGCAAAACATTTTTCTATAACATACTTTTCATATATTAACTCCAGCAATCACATATCTAGGCTGAGAAGAAAAAAATCACAGAAGCTGTAAATGTTTTTTGAGAAAAATTGTGAAAAAAATGTTATCTATCTCTCATGTGTCTAGGCTTCTTAAACTGGACACTTTAGGACAACAGTGGCCTGTGACCTTGTTATCAATAGCTGGTTCAGATTTCTACCTGTTCACTAAGAGCTGGGGTTCAATTAGCCCTCCTCAATCACATAGCCAACATTTTATATTCTGAAGCCATCCTTTTGTAATCTGAAACTGATTATATCAATGTGAAGTTATCATCCAATGCTAACTGTGCAGGACAGTGTGGCTGAAATCAAGTATAATTGAGTTCCATGTGTTCCCACCCAGGAGGTTGACCCTGATCTAGTTTTAACATGTACAGTTCCCATCAGGAGGCCTGAGTGGTTTCATCAGTTGCCCACCAATTTTCGGCCAGGAAAAGTAACAGCATCATGTAAAAGGGAAAATAGCTTGGAAGATTCTTTTTGTATAACTGAATTTGGGAAAAAAAGCCACCATTTATGTTCTAATTTATGCCAGACATTGCAATAAATGTCTTCAATATATTAATTAATATAGAACTGAAGGTATAAACTTTCTATTTTTGCTCCCAGAGCTCAGCAGAGAAGTAGGTATATAGTGATACTCAATACTTGATCAATGTTGAAGCCGACAACCCACCAAATATGTAACTTCCCTGTTCATTAAGAGTTCTGAGTGGAACCACAGTTAAGTCCAGTTTATCAAATATTTGATAAAAGGAATAATTTACTAGTACTCAAGATGATGCTAGATTTTTCCTGTTTCTTCCACTAACAGCTTTAGGAAGCTTTAGGAAGATACCTAAATGAGGAACATTTTCAGAGAAAAAGCCATATTTTGAAGGTGGGGGAGGGTCAGAGTGATTAGAAAACTCATCAGTAAATACTTAGGGAGAGTGAGGTACCCAGAAGATTTGGGCAATGCACCTATAAAGGTAACGGTGCATCTCCTTACAAAGATTTGCTTTCACTTGCCCAAGGACTAGCAAATGTGCATAGCAGATATGTCTGTTTCAGAATATTTACCTCAATATGTTAGTTTTATAAAAAGCCAGTATCCCAAAATATAGCCTAATATGTGAAATAATTTTATTAAGATATTTCTAACACCTAATAGCAGCAGCTACAATTATCCAATGTCTAATAACAGCAGCAGCTACAATTATTGTCTGTATTATTTTATATTTGCCTTCAAGATGAATTCCAAGCAGGAAAAAGCGATTTAAGAAAACCAATACATTAGGAAACAATGACCTGCAGGAGGGGCAGCCCATGATGAAACATTATGCAGACTTAAACAGGATTCAAAACAAAAACAAACAGAAAAACACAACTCCTATTCCAAGAAAAAAGTTGGAAAATAGAAAAACATCATATAAACTAAGAATTTCATGAGAAGCTATCACATAAATAGAACCAATTTCTGCCCAAAGAGCCACCTGCATATGAAGCATTAAAGACAGGCTTGAAAAAAAAAAAAAAAAGTAATAGGGAGTTGGGCAAGAAAAAGCTAATGTAGAAAGAGATTTAACATCAGAAATTGAAAGTGAAACAATTCATGGCATACATTATCAAGACCAGGGGAGATAAGATCACAGGACAGGTTTACAGTGAATGATCCCATTAACACAAAATAATCTGAAGTTCTTGTTTTAACAGGAATTGATGAATTGAAAACTGAAGAGTGAGGAGGGACACACTGAAAGAGAGGAGAAAAAAACTAGGATCGGTACAAGAGTGTTAAAGTAGCTGTCGTTAGATAGAATCAGTAGCTGGTGTGTTTTGTATTTTGGGTAACAGACTTTGGTGCAGTAGAACAGAATTAAAATTGACAGAACAAGTCCATGCAGGCAGCAAGAAAAACAGGGTTCCTGCTTCATTAATGCATGAGAAACAAATAGATAAGTAAGCATGATTCTTTCAGATAGTGACAGTGTGGTAAGGAAAACAAAGGTAGAAAGATTCCCTGGAGTATGGCAATTAATAAGCTGCTACTCACTTTCACTTTCCATTGTGCTATGATATTGAACAAAGCAGACAAAAATCGGGTGAACAAGGAGAAGACAATGGCAAAAGGGGTTACCCCATCCACCTTTTCTCTCCTCTCCTCTATCTTCTTCCTCCACTATCTTGTTCTTAGGTCTCGTGTCGCCAGAGCAAAAGACAGACAGTAAACTAGTCCATAAGGAATGGTTAATCAGACCTATAAGCAATGGCTCGAAGAACTGGATCACTCAGCTGAGCTCAAGAAGAAAAAGTGACAATTTTAAGTGCAATTAGTTACTGTGATTCACTAGGTACTCAAGGTAAGGATTCTGCAAGCAGAGTAAGATAGCCTATACTTAGTAAAAGAGGGATTCAGCAAGTCCTGTAATTAGTAAGAACTGTGACAGTTTTCATCACTGTATTAATACTGTCTAAAATATTGAAAAAATGATTTACCCTCAAGAAAACACTAATTTGGAAAACAAAATCAATTATACATAACACACACCCCAATATACAAAGACCAGACTTTGTTACATGGACAACTCATGCTAGAGGATCTCAGAGAAGATGAGATAGAAAAAAGAATGTCCTGGTGCAAAAGAGTAACACCAGGAAGGTTGGGCATGTGAACACAGAAGAAATGGGGAAGGGAAATTTGAGGGTGGGAAAAGGCAGAGAGATGGGACTGATCTAATGACAGAAAAGCAATAGCAATGACTTTTTGTTGTTGTTGTTGCTAACTAACAGATTAAGCAATACCAATGAAAGCAAAGGCAAGATCTTAGTAAAGGGTCCTAGGATAGTGCCATGATGTGACTGTATCTGTCATGACAACCAAGAGGGAATGATTGCAGAGGTCAATGAGCTGGGAGAATGGAATGGATGATCATGACAGAGCTGATCATTGTGAATGATAGACGTTTCTGGGGGCTGAGAGTCCTGACTGACACTGCGGAGCCTAGAGGAAAGAGGACCAGAGCATACCAGCCTGGTATCCCACGCCCTCTCCTGTTGTGAGATGACTGCCGAGCTCTTCCCTCCCCCTGGCACTCAGCAGCTGCTAAGCACTACAGTCAGTGGTTACAATCAGTGGGGGAAGTGATATTCAAATATTCAAAATGAGATGCAAGATATACATCCTGACTTACTCTAAAGAGCAGATTTACTCTAAAATGGTATTCTTCACAAGAATGCAAATTCATTACTTTCTTGTGACATGAAGTTCTCCTGGGATTCTAGGTGACGTCAACAGACACCACTAGCAGAGAGTGGTTAGTCCATATCCACCTCACTGATTTTGTTAATGCAAACAATATTATTATTATTATTATTTTGAGACAAAATCTCACTCTGTCACCCAGGCTGAGGTGCAGTGGCATGATCTTGGCTGACTGCAACCTCTGTCTCTAAGATTCAAGTGATTCTCCTGCCTCAGCCTCCTGAGTAGCTGGGATTACAGGTGCACACCACACCTGTCTAACTTTTCTATTTTTGGCAGGGGTGGCGTTTTACCATGTTGGCCAGGCTGGTCCTGAACTCCTGACCTCAAGTGATCTGCCTGACTCAGGTTCCTAAAGTGCTGGGATTACAGGCGTGAGCCACTATGACCAGCAAAGAATCTTATTGAATTTAAATACTGCTTTACCGAAAACCAAACCAAACCAAAACAAAACTAATGGAAATGAGCCTAACACTTGAAGTTATGAATATTTGGAATCAAATCTAGGCTATGAATTCATTCATTTTTCAGGGTCTACAGCCACCACTTAATGGTATAAGGGCTGTATGGTAACAGTATTTATGTTAGTCACATCAGAAGATGCAAACATATCATAAAGAAGTAAAATGCTTCAGCTTGAATTTTAGGGAAACATGGCAAGACTCAAATATTTCTCTATTAAATATATCAAGGAGTCTACCTGCTGTTTGCTTTACTACTGCCATAATACTCTCACTTCCGAAATTCAGAAATATATCACTTAAGGTAATTTGCTGGCAGAGTGAGTGGTGGGGACTTTTTGTCAGTAGAAAGGTCAAATAATTTTGCACAATGTGCTGCAATTTTTTAGCTTTATAATTTTACTATAAGTGACCCAAGGGAAAGCTCATTATATTGTTACACACAAAAATTATGTTGTGAGCTAATGGAAAGTGAACAGTAAGGTAGCAGCCCTGTGTGCTGTACCCACTGCTTTTTCTGAAATACATAATCTTGGCATGTTTTAATTTTTTTCAATAAATGTGGAAAAATTTATGTAAAAAAATAAGAGTCCTCATCTCACAATCAACCATTGTATAGGAGGGTAGCCTTCTAGACATGAATATAAGGCCCTTCTAAGGAATATAACATGCAACAAAGATTTACAGTAAAGCCAAAGAAGTAAGAAAAAAAGTCGACTAACCTAACCCACCTGAGCTCGGCTCACAGGGGTCAATGTCCTCATCATCGCTGGGACACTCTGCTGAGGCCACAAGGATGTCATCTGTGGTCTGCAAAAGAATCACATTCAGTAGATTAATTTAAAGGGTCCTAACAGATTCTCTCATCTTTGTCTCATTGACAAGTGAAACACAATTTGTTTATCAAGAAACCAAATTCACTATTTCCCTTTCTAAAGACACAGCTTACATTTTAAATCCTTCATAGAAGTAACTGGCTATTTGTGAAAACTTGATTACACTTTAGTTTACATGAGGACGTAGAAATGGTGACAGCCAGCTTGTAGATACCCATCCACTCAAATGCAGATAGAAGCTGCACATAGTATCATACAGAGGTTTAAAACAACCTGGCAGAAACAGATGATTTGAAATTTATTACAGCCTGGAGTGCTACAACGTATGCATCAGTGGGCTTTATGTAGTACTTGTGCTTGGCTTCCTAAAAGCAGAATAGCCAAACCTTTTACATTCACGACTATGTAGAGTTTGATGAATCTTTGAGATATAGCTTGTTATTGTAGGAAACACAGATTAAGTAGAGAATTAGATAGCTCTTTCATCGGTGCAAAAAGGCAAGGAAATACAATCCATTTAAGACACTTTTTCATTTTCATTATGATTTCACACTTGAAGCTCATTTTTGTAATGTTCAGGTAGCAGGTATTGCTTCCCCATCATCCCTTTCATCATTATGGTTTCATAATAAATGAAAAGTGTACTCAAAGTGGGGGAGGGGAAGAGGTGACAATTTTCTCTGTGACATTCTAGTTGCTTCATTGCACTTACAGCAAAAAAGATAACTAGCACTGTAATAAAAAGCAGCGTCTGTAAATCCTAGCAGTTAGTCACATAATCAACACATTGATAAGCACGAATGGTTGTTCTTTATTGCTACTGACAAGCTGCAGTAAATTCAGCATAGATACTGCATGGAATCTGTAAAGGCTTACATCAGAGTTGGCTCTGCTAAGGTAAAACAGAGAATCCAACGTATACAAATAAATAAAAATATCTCATTACATCTACTAAGGACTGAAGAGATTAGAATTGTTCAAACAATACTCAGAACTGCAACATTGATACAGTTCTCATTTAAAAGTGGAATTAAAATAACATAGGTCTTACTTCAAAGAAAAAGCAGAAATACGATATGGGCACCTAATATTAAAGGAGCACCTAATATTGTCACAGATTAAAGTACAACTAAATAATATTTAAGAAAGTTGTGGTATTTTGACAAATGGAGACAAGGAGTGATACACTTTTATAGAAAGCATTAGGCTTAAACATCTTTCAAGTGCAGGGTCTTTAAGAACAAAGAATTCGTTCAGATGCGAATGCTGTACAATATAACTTTAAATAAACAGAAACCTTTAAATAGCATTTGAGATAGCTTCATGTTACTCTGGTCTTACTTCTTCTGAGACAATTGAGAGTGTTTCTGGATTCATGCATTTTGCTGCTGCTATTTTAGAAAGGGAAGTTCAAAATACTGGTTTTCCTGGAAGTGTCTTTTTTTTTTTTTAACTGTTGAATTTATTGACAAAGTTATTCATAATATTCTCACTTTTTATTCTTCAATGTTTGTGGCATTTGTAGTGCCAAATCCCCTTCCATTCCTGATATGTGATAATTTGTGGGGGTTTTCTTTTTTTTAATTATACTTTTAGTTCGAGATACATGTGCAGCATATGCAGGTTTGTTACATAGGTATACAGGTGCCATGGCGGTTTGCTGCACCCATCAACCTGTCATCTACATTAGGTATTTCTCCTAATGCTATCCCTCCCCTAGGCCCCCACCCTCCAACAGGCCCCAGTGTGTGATGTTCCCCTCCCTGTGTCCATGTGTTCTCAGTGTTCAACTCTCACTTATGAGTGAGAATATGCAGTGCTTGTTTTTCAGTTCCTGTGTTAGTTTGCTGAGAATGATGGTTTCCAGCTTCATCCATGTCCCTGCAAGGGACATGAACTCATCCTTTTTTATGGCTGCATAGTATTCCATGGTGTATATGTGCCACATTTTCTATATTCAGTCTATCACTGATGAACATTTGGATTGGTTCCAAGTCTTTCCTATTGTGAATAGTGCTGCAATAAATATACATGTACATGTGTCTTTATAGTAAAATGATTTATAATCCTTTGGGTATATACCCAGTAATGGGATTGCTGAGTCAAATGGTATTTTTGGTTCTAGATCCTTGAGCAATCACCACACTGTCTTCTACAGTGGTTGAACTAATTTACACTCCCACCAACAGTGTAAAAGCGTTCCTATTTCTCCACATCCTCCAGCATCTGTTGCTTCCTGACTTTTTAATGATTGCCATTCTAACTGGCGTGAGATAGTATCTCATTGTGGTTTTGATTTGCATTGCTGTAATGACCAGTGATGATGAACTTTTTGTCATGTGTGTGTTGGCTGCATAAATGTCTTCTTTTGAAAAGTGTCTGTTCATATGCTTCACCCACTTTTTGATGGGGTTGTTTTGTTTTCTTGTAAATTTGTGTAAGTTCCTTGTAGATTCTGGATATTAGCCCTTTGTCAGATGGATAGATTGCAAAAATTTCCTCCCATTCTGTAGGTTGCCTGTTCACTCTGATGATAGTTTCTTTTGCTGTGCAGAAGCTCTTTAGTTTAATTAGATCCCATTTGTCAATTTTGGCTTTTGTTGCCATTGCTTTTTGTGTTTTAGTCATAAGTCTTTGCCCATGCCTGTGTCCTAAATGGTATTGCTCAGGTTTTCTTCTAGGGCTTTTTTATGGTTTTAGGTCTTAATGTTTAAGTCTTTAATCCATCTTAATTTTTGTATAAGGTGTAAGGAAGGGGGGTCCAGTTTCAGTTTTCTGCATATGTCTAGCCAGTTTTCCCAACACCATTTATTAAATAGGCAATCCTTTCCTCATTCCTTGTTTTTGTCAGGTTTGTCAAAGATCAGCTGGTCTTCAAAGAATTAGAAAAAAGTACTTTAAATTTCATATGGAACCAAAAAAGAGCCCATATAGCCAAGCCAATCCTAAGCAAAAAGGCTGGAGGCATCATGCTACCTGACTTAAAACTATGCTACAAGGCCGCAGTAACCAAAACAGCATGGTAGAGGTACCAAAACATATAGATAGACCAATGGAATAGAACAGAAGCCTCAATGTAACTCTTAATGTCAGTAAAGATCGTTAGCAATTGGCATGATAATCATGTAGGTATTTTTTTAAAAAGAAAGCTTTAAAAGCAAAGACCCATTCTCCTTTTGGCACAATTACATCTTGCTGGGTAATATACAAACAGACTTGATAATGGCGTGTTATTGAATTATGTAGTCTTGCCGGTCAGTTGCTCCAATTCCCTCCAGAGGAGATAATCAGCTTCCCCCCTCCCCTCCCCAGGAACAACATCTAGTGGAAAGCTACTTTTATTCTCAATTCCCAATTAATTTCAAGGTTACAGATAATTTCTCATTTTCTCTGAGGAATGTTAATATGAAATCAATATAGTGTTGTTCCTACTGGTGTTTTATTCTTGTTAGAGGGAGGAGGAGGTAAATAAATTCTTTAAACCAATGGCTGTCACATCAGCAGTGATATTGCTGCCTTTTCCTTCCTCCACCTGGAGGGACATTTGGTAATATGTGGAAATATTTGAGGTCACAATTGGAATTGTGAGGTCTGCTACTATCATTGTCTATTTTTGACTGCTAAACATTCTTTTCTTTCCTCCTCCTCCTCCTCTCTTCTCCTTCTCCTTTATTTATTACTATTATTTCTTTTGTAGAGATAAGGTCTCAGCTCAGTCTCACTATGTTGCCCAGGCTGATCTAGAACTCTTGGCCTCAAGCAATACTCCTATCTGAGCTTCTCGAAGTGCTGGGATTACAGGAATGAGCTACTACACAATGCCTAAATACTATAAAATACATATGACAGCTTGAAGACAACAAAGAATGATCTAACCTGAAATGTCAATAATGCCAAAGTTGAGAACCCCTGCTCAAAACGTTTAAAAACAGTTCTGTGTCTTATTTTTCTCCTAAAAAAATGGACAGCATAATAGTATCTATTGTTACAAGGATTAAATTGGTACATGAAAAGTACCTAGAACGGGACAACACTGTAAATATTTATTAAAACTTTCAATATTATTATCAACATTTTCTTCACTATTTCATGAATGTAATACCAATTTAATGTTTTTGCACTATATTTATAAATAATATAATTATAGATATTAAACTGAAACTTGTACATATGAATTATTCTTAACTTGAGGTCTCATGTTAAAATTTGTATCAAAATACAGTAGCTGTATTGATATTTTGTTGAACTAAGTACTATCTTTTACTGTCTGGGTTCAAACTCTGACCTTTTAGAAGGCAAACATCAAATATAAACTTAAAAAACTGCTTCTTAAAAAAATTAATGGGCTATAACTGTGTGACTCAGTGGGTAGTGTTTCATGCAGACTAAATTATTTAGGCAATACAAGTCAAGCTTTGTTTTAAAAGCTGACCTATTTTCTTTTGGAACAATTCTACACTAACCAGAAAGTGTGAGAATGTTCTCAGCGTCACCTTCTGCAAAACACAATTCCTAAAATAACAAAAGATGTCATACAATGGTACTTCCTATAGCCCTCTTACAATAGAAAAAAAAGTCTACAAATGCGACCCTTTTGTAAAACTATATTTTACTTTTTAATATAATTTCCCTGGTATAATGAAATACGTTCTTGATTTTCATATATGTTTTTCCTCCAGAAATTAAACACCAGCAACAATCTTGAGAATAAAAGACCTCAGACCAATAGATGGCTTGGCAAAAATCATCATCACAGTATGAAAAATCAGGAAGTGGCTCAAGTGTAGGAGAAAAAAAAAATCAAATTGCACTTTAGAAGCTGAATTAACTGCACAATTTTCTAGCCAAAGCTGTGTAATTTAAATTTAATTCACTGTGTTTGGAGATGCCGCTATGACTTGCCGTTGAGAGAGTGGTAGAAAAAAACTCAAATATGTCACATTAATCAATTCTATTCTTTAGTATACTTTTCCCTGATGTTTCTAACCTTTTTGAGAAAAGAGACAACCTGCTGAAAAAGATAGAAGCGTGATCAAGCAGAAGCATTAGCTTTACATAACAGTCCATTTAGATGAGTGTCTCTAACTGTGCATTTAACCACCCACAGGTGAAATTGCTATGCTGATCTTCCTTAATTCAGACTGGTCTGTACATGCACATGGTAAGCATCTCTTCTTGTTTAAAATGTGCACTAAAATTTAAGTCTCTATACTTGTAGGAAGAAAATGATTTGAACAGAATTCAAGAAATAAAGGCTTTAAAACTTAATCCATCCTTTTCTATATTTGAACACCAATATTTTGTAGGGTTTGAGAAATATGTCAGGATGGGGGCAAAAGAATGTTCTTAATGCATGGTAAGAAGGTAGACCAGTTGATTTAATACTCAGGGATATTAAAAAGAGGGAGCATTTGTTGGGTGCAATTTAGAGAAACACAGATGTGTTTTTGTTATTTTTTCTCACTTATAGGAAGACTTATTTTTCCACATCATTAATGGTGGAATTTTCTGAATATGAATTTGCTGTCACTTTAAAACATATAGCCTAATTGCATATCTGTGTTGTAAAAATATACAAGGAAAGCATGAATAAATCCAGTATGTAATATTATATCCCTAAGAATAGCATTCCAAGACTTTATTCCTTATGATAAACAGCTTTCCTGAAGACTAATATATTCCAATGAAGATGCTTACAGAAAACTATACTATTAAGACAAATCTGTTTTGTAAGGAAAAGAGCAATTTCCAATTGTACAATAGGATATTCATTGTCAGTATATGATACCCACAAATAAACCCTTGATTTATTCTAAAATTTTAATTGGAACTTTTATTTCTAAACAGCAATAGTGTATCCTGCTATACATCTAAATACAAAGCCAAAAAAATTGTCTCGATGACATGAGCATTGTATAACATTATTTAGCCTAATATTTAACTGTCGTGACTGATATTTAGACTGAATTGATAGCAACAATTAGTGGGTCGAGGACAGTGCTAGCTGAAATATGATATCTTTGGTTAACTGATGGGCACTTGTTCTTGCTGATACTTTTCCGTATGCAAAGCTGCTTTGGAAGAGAGAGAGCTCTCAAGTGTGATTTTCATGACTGAATCTAATGGTTTCTCCAGAAAATATTTATCACTAGGTGAGGTTCCTTGAAAAAAAAAAATTAACAGGATTCAGGATTAGTATCACAAATTCCCAAGTAAGGTCCAACCCAGTGTACTGATAACCTATGGAGCAAGAAGTTTCTAGGAGGTAAGAGAAGTCATAGTTCTCACCAGAAGGAAAAACTGTAGAAAATAATCCACTTGTAATGTGTATATAGGTATATGATTCCCAAATTGTGGTCTATTTGATTAAATCAAATCAGTAAAGAAATATAACAAATTGGCAATTTCAGTTAATGAACAATCCTATTAAGGTACAAGAGGAATTTAGAGGCTGCCTAGATCTTATTCTTGTTTCCACTGTCTCAATGAAGTTGCCTCAGTTGACATCATAAAGATGTCAATTTCATGGCTCACTATTTAATAAACATAAAAATAATAAACCGATCTCCAATATGTAGAGGATGAATTTTACCTCCAGCACATGAATAACAAAGATAGTGAGGCCCAATTACTCAATAATGAATACAAAGCACCTCATCTATGCATAGCATTTTCTCATAGGCATAAAATATGTTCAGTACATATCAAGGTATAAATTGTGGTTCCGACATGCAAATAATTTATTGTTCTCTCTCTGTTCTGAGGCAAATGAACAAATAACTCTTTAATACAAATAACAATAAGGTAAATTCAAGTGGCTTATTTTTCTCGGAATGTAACAATGTTCCCATATCCATTACTTCACTTACAATTCACCAAAAGCATCCTTATCTGGAATGAAGATGGAGGTACTATTATTCAGAGTGTTATAGTTAAGTGTCTGCTAAAAAAATACTCATCTGTACACTCATCCACCCAATTTGAATGTGTGAACATTGGCTTTCATGAATATGTAGGGCAAAGCTCAAATATCCCTGAAAACAACCACTTTCACGTTTCTTTAATGTTCGTTCCCAATTGATGCCCTAGGCTATTACAAAAAGTGACCATAAATCAGCTGTCTGCTTGGGAAAAAGGCAGACTTGAAAGCCATTCAATTTCCTTCAAATTTTTTTCAGCTGTTTAAAATGTATGCGATGGTTCCAGAACCATTAAAGTGAGTTTGAGTAGAACTCTGCCATGGTAAAGAAATCACATCTTACTCAATCTAACGTTCATTTTTATGTACATTTGATACTGGTTCTCCTAACAGGCAAAACTCAAAGGAAAATATAGGAATATGGAAATAATGTCACAGAAATACACTTTAATGAAATTATGGGGAAAAGAATAAAACTGAATTTTTGAGTAATCAAAAAATAACATCATTTTAGCAAACTTATTCAAAATAGAAAACCTACAAATAAGGAACCTGCTGTCAGGGAAAGTGAAATTAAATTTATGTTTAAAAAATATGTTTTTACTATTTCTTTATGCTACTGATGACCTCTATGCTCATATTGCATCTCCATTTTTAGCCAAGGCAATGTAGAAGGACTGGCAAAATCAACTAATATGAAATTTAAACTTTCAGGAAGCCATGGAACAATTTATTTTTCTGAATTCTCACTAATTAGAATTTGAGAATGTCAGACCTCCAAAGACTACTGGTAATGGAGTAGAGGTACTGAATGAGTGATCGACTGTGTTTCCCGTCTTTGTTTTGCTTTTGGACAAAGCACTTTCTGAAATAATTTTGGCCATTTCCAAATTAAATAAATATTGAAAGATGTTTAGAAATGTAAATTTAGGCTTCTAGCTGTATCAATATGAATATCTAGTCCTATTATGGATTAGTCACACAGGTTGAAACAAAAAGTAGGGTTCTAGCTGTATCAACATGAGTATCTAGTCCTATTAATGGATTGGTGGACTAATTAATAGATTAATTAGTCACACACATTGAAATCAAAATCCTTTTTGGTAAAAGGCCAAAATAAAACCAGACTTTATGATTGCATAATGCCTATGATGGATAATTTCAACTAGTCTGACTCCAAATCCAAGCTTTCATTGTTGCCATGTTAGGGAATGAAAACATGTTTTAGTTAAGCAGTCATATACCTTCTTGTACTGAGTCAGATCTTAGAGATCATTAATGTAAGCTCTTCATTGTACATATTGGGAAACTGAAGCTAGAAAAATTTAATTGGCCACAGTTATGGCAAATCTATGCTAGTTAATGGCAAATCTATGAGATTATACGACTCCCAGTAGATTATGTTTTTCTATTATCCCAGATGACTTCTACCTATTCATTCATCTATCCATCCATCCATCCATCCATCCATCCCAAACCATCTTGTTCTCTAATGAATTTTATGTGATCTACAAAGATACGTGATAAAATAAACTTAAAATAAGTGAAAAGGTTGCAAATGTAGAGTACTGGATTTTAGATAAGTAACCAGTAAAATCGTCCTGAAGAAATACACACAGACGGGAGGTGCATATTCACAGCTTCTGCACCATTTGATACGGCAGCACATCATGTAACACTAAAAGGGGAGCACAATTAATGCTAGAGTTCAACTTTTAAAAATCCAATTACAGAAATTCAAATATTGACATAATTACAGTTATTTTGAAATGGAGTTAACCCAGAAAGTTATTTACTTGTGAAAATCTTTTCTTAAATTATTGTTTTAAAGACCTTACATACCATGCCCTCAGTCTCTGTACCTAAATGCATAACTAATTTTTTGGTGACAAAAAGAAAATGCAAATTATTGAATCTTTTTCTGTCTTTGTATCTCTTTGACTTAGAACACTGCAGGCTATGCTGGCTACAAAATTAACTCAATGAACTCCCTGCTCTCTTCTCATTAAGCCACTGATTAAAATCCTTCCAACTTCCAAGGTCTCTCCTCTTATTAACTACTGTCTTCACAACATAAGTGCTAATGAGATATTCATATTTGTTTCTCTCACACAACAATCATTAGAGTTCTGTCATATTATTTCTTATTACATCTTGGGAATAAATACATGGAAGTGACCATTTATTAGCCATATTGGTAGTTTCTCCAGAAACAATCTAAACATGTATTGAATATCAAGTCAGTCTTATTGACACAATGACCTTAGAAGTGAAGGTTCAAGATCAAAGATGTAGAAGGAGCCACATTTACCTTTGGATAAGCAGCCAGTTATAAAAAAAACATTTCTCTGCTACTGGGTAGTACTATGACCAATGTCACCTGATAAACTTTAACTTGGGGATAGATGAGAACTTCCATTCCACACGATGTTTGGAGTATAGAACAGCAAGAAATATGGATGTGGCTGGAAATAATGATGACTTAGTTAACAGAAAGTGTATTTTCTGATTTTGAGTTGATTCATGAGTTGAATACATGCAAGGCCCACAATTGCATGCCCCCAAATAAGCCAATATCTGAGTAGCATCACTATGCTTGTATCTATCCAGTGGTGATTGAGAATAAACATTATCTGGCTCAGACGTCACAATGTTATCTTGTTCATGTGCTAAGAGGATCCGGTGTCTTCTAGTTCTAGTTAAACTGGAACTCCAAGCTTCTACACTTGACTGCTTCATTCCTTATGGTGCACATTGGCTCCTTAATACATGTTTAAGATGTTGTACTGCTGAAACACCTCAGTTTAATTTATACAATGCTGACCAATAATGCAAAATAAATACTACTCCAGAATTCAAGTCTCAGTTCTAGTTTTCATGAGCAGTACACATTATCTTGGACTGATTTCTGTGTTCTAAACATGACATATGAATATATACATATTATACATTTAAATACATATATTTATATATGTAATTATTTGTGTCTCACAGGATGTTAAGGGAGTCAAATTTGATATGTGTGAAGTCATTTTGGAAAGTGTAAAAGTGCCCACGATGCAGAGTTTATATAAATTATTATCATAGAAAACACATGGACACATGGAGGGGAACATCACACACCAAGGCCTGTCAGGGTGTGGGGGAAAAGGGGAGGGAGAGCCTTAGGACAAATACCTAATTCACGTGGGGTTTAGAACCTAGATGACAGGTTGATGGGTGCAGCAAACCACCATGGCACTTGTATACCTATGTAACAAGCCTGCATATTCTGCATATGTATCCCAGAACTTAAGATAAAATAAAAAAATTATTATTATAACTAATAATTTTTGTCTCTCACATGATGCTACAAAGGAGAGCTCCGGCTAGTGCTTGAAGAGGGCAACCAAATGTCCACTTACCTGAATACAATTTATTTGAATGTCCTGAAATCCTCTTGTCCCTCAGTTGAATAGGATCTGTATCTCTCACTTACACTAGCCCCTCACATAGATGCTGTTCTTGGGCTGCTTCCTGTTATGCCAGCATTGAATTCATTTTGGCATTCCTTATTTAGGGCATATGTGTGGATCTCACTGGTAACCTACAAGGTAGGCAGCACCAATCTATGCCTGGCACTATGATTACCTTTTCTCCAATCCAGATCTCCTCGAGAGCTTAGTGCACAGACTCAGGGATACTTGAGCTCTCTCTAAATTCTAAGTTCTACTCTATTTAGATTGTGAGAACCTGATTTATTTTATCACTGCATCCAGAATTTACCACTCTCTTATATCTACAGCATATAAATGAACAGATAAACAGGAAAAAACAGACAACTTAGCAAACAATGCTAGTTAAAGGAGAGAAAGAGAAAAAGGGAGAGGGAGAGAGAAAGACTGATTCTCTAAGTGTAATTCATGCATGACAATGCTCCTTACAATAGGAGTGGTTGTATTTGTAGTTATAATATGACTTTGCCTATGGTTTGTCTTCTATATGTATGAATAATATGCTAATCAACTCCTGTTAAGACAATGAGTTATCTTTTCTTAGTGCATTAGAATAGTGGGAGTAATTGCCTTTCGAAATCATCTTGAAATCTAAAAGCATGAAGACTGCTTAGTGATATGTTTTATTTTATTTCATATGCTCCTTTTGGGTAGAGTTTATGTTTTATGCCCCCAGGGCATCTATATAGGCATTCAGTAGAGTTGACTTAAAATGACATAATCATTCAAAAACCTGGCTTATATTCTGAAAGCATTTGCATGAATAAAAGGATTTTCTGAAAATAATTATGACTTGAAAAATAATCGTTATGAAAATACAATTTACTTAAAAGTGAGGGATTCATCTTGACTTTAAAAATAGAAAAAATATTATACATGACACTTGAATTTACTGGAATCATCACATTTTAAATAATCTTATTCTTGATGGTCACCCACTCTAAGCTCACTACATTTTTGGTTATGAAAAAGGCATGATTGTCACAATTGCTCATTTATACCAGCTAATTAAATCTCAATATAAAATTGAACAAGTATAGATTATTTTCTAGGAATACGACTAAAAGTGGGAGATGAGAATTGTGGCAAAATAACACTTTTTCAAAGATTTTATCTGCCTTATAACATCTCTAGAAGTGACAATGAAACTTTCTAACTGGCTTCCACATTATACCCCATGGCTGGAAATGTATAGTAGAGAAATAGCAAAAAGTGACATTATCTTTAACTGAAAGAGAGAATGACTGAAGGTTAGAAGGAAGGCAAAGCTAAAAATGTCTTGCAATAAGTTGGTCTTCCTGCTTTTATGAAGCATTCCTGTCCTTCAAGAAAGCAGTAAGATAAAGCCTACTCTGTGGAAGGGACTGAGAAAAACATAGTTAACTATCATTTTGGTTTTTTTTTTACCTATATAATATTCCTTAACTATCTCTATCTCTTATAAACTCTATTGCAATAGTCTTACATTATAAATGCTTTTACTTAGTTGCAAAAAAAAAAAAAGCTATTCCTTTGTAATGTTTTCCTTCAAAATCTAACTACAGGATGAAAGCTTTATCTTTTTCC
Organism: Hylobates moloch; assembly: GCF_009828535.3. Classification (NCBI taxonomy): domain Eukaryota; kingdom Metazoa; phylum Chordata; class Mammalia; order Primates; family Hylobatidae; genus Hylobates; species Hylobates moloch. The sequence goes on along the minus strand of NW_026652290.1, from coordinate 74,982,471 downwards.
TGAAAGAGGCCAGTCATAAGATTCACACCAAGAAATACTGCAAGACAGAATGCACTAATCAAATGTATATCTACTGATTCTGCCATTCATTCATTCATTCATTTATCCGTTTGTACTCATTTGTTGAATATTTTCATTTAATAAAGAGTTATACAGGCAAAGAATAAAAATACAATTTTCTGACTCAGAACATTTAGAATACTGTGGTGGAGCATGCAATCCAATTTCTTTTTGGGTTTGGAGAAGGCATCTATCATTTTATGAATTAATCTTTTACACATGTATTAAGTGTTCACACTGTATATTCAAGGTTGCATCCCCAGGGCCTGCCACGGTACCTAGCATGTAAGAGACAAATATCTGACTAATGAGTCAGAAATGATTCCAGCCAGTATAATTGGAAAAATAGAAGTGATTTGATAGGAAAAATAAGTCCAACACTATAAATCACCTCATCACACTAGACAAAAGTACCTTAGACTTTCATTTCCAAATGCAAAGGATTGACAGAACCAAAGATGCTCTATGTTCTGTGATACTTGAGCTATCAGCTGATTAGAAAAGGTATCAATTTGAAAAGCAACAAGAAGCATTGTCATGTTAACTTTTTTGGAAAATGTGACTGCTACCACTATTCATTGTAAGGCAATTTGTGCTCCTTCGTTTTTACAACTAATAAATGGTGCCAGTGTTTATTTTTCTCCTTTTCCCTTTGATTTCATTTTTTTCATCTCTTCTTATTTCATTTGTGGTGTCCCAACTCCCAGAGGAGCTACCTCAGGAAAAAAGATCTCACATAGCAAGAAAAGTCCAAGGAGCAAATGCTGTTTGACTCTAACCAACACACCGTAGCACCTTAGGTCCATGTATAAATTTAGGGAAGAGAATTACATGCTCTCTTCCAGTTATTATTATATGATTCCATAAGTCAAAGAAATCTGGAAATGTTTCCATGAGTAGAAATTTGTGATAAAGGAGATAGTCTTTTTTACTCTGCTAGAATATTTTTTGGTACAAGGAAAGTGCCCTGTATATAATTGTTGATTTAATCTGAGATATCATGAGCCCTGACACTTGACTTCTAGTTCTCCAATTTAAGTTACTAAGCTGCCTACATTCCATCAGGATAATTTGCCATGTAATCATGAATGGGTAGGGGAAACTGGCAGCTTTTAACAGTTCTCAAAGGTAATTCCTAAGACAGGTGAGTTGGAACTGATGAAATTGAGATAGATGCTAAGTGACCAGGCATCCCTGCTTTGAATTGTGAAATTGAACTTCAGTGTGTAACAACAAATCCAGGCCCTCTATGAGCAGCAAGTTGCTTTTTCCACTACTGAGCATGGAAGGAGCATGAATGCTGGAGCTGAACAGACTGGACTTAAATCCCAGCTCTGCCACTTACTAGCTGTGTAAACCTGGGCAACTTCCCCACCTTCTCTGGATTTCTTTCTATGTAAAAGTGAAGTTATTTACACCTACTTTGCATAAGTATTACATGTATTAAATTATCTAGACCTAGATAGGCATACTGTCTAGCACAGTAGCTGGTATATGGAAGATATTATCATGAATATTTATTACATAGATACAACCAGCTTTCAAAATGAATGGCTCTTGTAGACATTTTCACATTATTCTCACTGCAATATGGAAATTAAACTTTATTCCTAGCACTGGACTCCCTAATCTTTAGAGACAAACACTCCCTTCACAGAGAAAGTACAAGTTTCTCGCCTAAATTTACACATCCATGTTTAAATATTCAATAAACAGAGAAGATTATATGTTTGATAGGACAGTGCTTGTAAAAGCACCTCAAAAAAATCACAACATTATCAGTATATTGAAAATACAAGGTACGTCTCTTCTCTCTAGTTACACGAGGTAATCAAGCATTTGTCAAATCATATTTGGAGGCTCTTTGAATTATATGCTCCATTTCCCTTTTAGGTAAAGAGAAGGAAACCCTAAATTGGCACGGTCAGGCGTGGGTCAGATGTACAGTATCAAATGACTGCACTGTGCTGTTCAGGAGGGACCTAGGAGTATATCCCAGTCTCCCGGCTCTCCATCCAGTTGGCATCTTGCTCCTTCTACTGCTCCTAGTTTCATGTTTGGGTATGGGGCAGATAAAAATAACAGCGGGAATAATTCACTACTTTTCCCAAGTTTCTCATACATGACTTGACTTTTTAAATTCTGCCCTATATCTTACTGAAATTTTAAGCAAGGCCTTTGAAAAATACTAGGGAATGGTGCCGTCACTCACAGCTGCCAGACTGGGGAGCACTCAGTGGCTGGTGCAAAGCCCAGTAAAATCCAACCAAAGAACACAAGTGCAGAAACAGGACAAGAATTTTGCTAACTGTCTTCTTTGAGAACTAGGAGCTTCATTAGAGAACTTGCCTTTGTGCATGTATTTCCTGAGATGGGATCTGCTGCTGAACTCTTCCTGCAGGTATTTCAGTGTTTTATTTAGTTATGATATTGCCTAATGACCTTTTTTGGTCCACTATTCAGACATTTTTGGGTCATTTAAAAAGTTGTTACAAATAAACATCACTTACATAACATTTATATTTCTAAGTGACTAAACAGATCCTCTCTTGGATAGCTTTCCTCTTGCCAGCCTTGCATTTACAGTCTGTCTCACTCAATTCTGACATATTTCATTGCAATTGTTATCATGCCTCTGCCATCTGGGTTTGTCCTTTTCCTTCCCGCACACCTCTGCAATCCCTGCCTGCCCTCTTCCCTTCATTATCATTGCTTAGATGCCTACTAATTAAGGACAAGAAAGAAGCCTATTCAACATAAATATACCTTTTATCATCATGAGAACTTTAAACAGATAGTTCAGAAGACAAACTTCTTGATGATTTGGTGTCATTTTTATGAGAACGAGGGCAGTGGTGATCTCAAAGAGTATCACCGACTATTCTCCATAGGTACCCAAGTTGCTCGTTTACTATGAAAGCTCAATCTAGTTTTTGTCTTTTGTCAGCGTTTATAGACCTCTTTCTTCCTTCCAATTTGCCCCTTCAGATCTGCTTTGAGCTGGAAATCCAGATAATCAAGGTTCTCAATTTCTCTTGAGAAATGAGAAATTGGCTATAAGGTAAAGGATGTCAGAGAGGTTCTCCAATGAGAAAGCCCAGGTGCGTGAGAGCACTCAGTTGAGGCTCATGGCTTAAAATACACAAGACCTGTTAGTTTCTTCCTAATGCAAAGTTCTTCATGAAGGTAGTACATTTATTTGTAAGAGACTCTCTCAGTAATATTTTCACTATGATAATTTTCAAATGGGCTTTTCTTATTTTACTGAGTCCAAGAATTCTTAGTGAAACAAGATTCCACATTTCTAAATTTCTCTTTTCCAAGATCTATTCAAACAGAAGCCAAGCCTCCTTTTGTGTTCCACTGAGTTGGCTGGGAGGGAAATGAAGATGAAGTAACGTAATAAGAAAGGTGGCTATCTTACTGTCATTGACTACTTTGCTACCTGAAAGACTTGAAGGTACACTGGTTTATATTTTTAGGTAGAACCTGATGCAGCCATGCAGGCATCCAGCTATATCTATCCAGAGTGGGTGATTCACCTGGTGTACCCTGAAGAGACAGAGAGATGCTCTCCATGGTAGCATCTTTTTGGTTTCCTAGGACCAGTTGTTTGCTTGACAAATTGAGAAGTCCTGGTACAGGTTATGGGATCTTATAAGGCTGCTTTCTGGTGATCTGCTGCATGAGCATTGGAGTCAGACTTACCCAAGTTTAAATCTGGACTCTCCTATTTAGAACTGGTAGAACTTGGGTGATTTATTTAACCTCTCATTTGTAAATGAGAGGGATGCACTGCCAATCTCTGCAGTAGTTGTAGGAATTAAGAAAATTATGATAGATGATATACTTAATACTGTTCCTGGTGCGTGATAAGTTCAAAATAAATATTGGCTATTATCACCTTCATTATTATTTTATAAGACATACATATGTTACCTCCAGCATGCTGAAAATAACATGTTTCTTAATAAAGTAGGCAAAACCCCAGTATCTTAACATTCACAAGAGGTAGACAATCCACTTTTGTCCTTGCCTAGCATATTGTGAAGTGGAAGGGGAAAAAGCCAAACAGTGCATGAAGAATGCAAATGTATTTTTTTTCCTGAATGTTCTCTTTTGCTTTTTGACTTTTAAACTCTATTTTATTTCAAAACACAGTCCCAACCATTCCAAAGCATTTTTGAATTGGAAAGCCTTCTTTTTTTGTTTCATAATAAGCTAACTGCAGGTGCAAACTCAAGGGAGATAGACCTTGGAAATTTTAAGTATGTTGCCATGGCAATGGTTTGCAAGAATGTGTATGAGTTTCATCTTAGCTCTCCAGCATTCAACTGAGTTCATACGTGGAGGTTCAAATCACTAGGCACACAATGTTTGCCACTCATTGTGTCCTGAAAGGTTTGGAAATAAATGTCTGTGTTGCTTATAGCAACCAGAAACCACAACATTCTATTTATTTATTTATTTATTTATTTATTTATGCAAATGTAGAGATCTAGTCATTCGTATCTGCTCTTAGGTGGCCTATCTCACCAGTGTGGCTGCTCTAAGAGAAGCTGTACACATACATTCAACAATAATCATTTTCACCATTATTGCAAACACAGTTGTACTCCCAATATGGAGTAGCTATAAAAATGTTCTACTGAATATCACATTAATTTCCTCATTCAAATTTGACAGATCCTTCCAGAAGCACGATAATAATTATTTAAAGATGTTGCATTAAAGCAAAATTTCAGTCTAATGAATTGTGGAGTATTTCCTTAAAAGTGTCTCATCCTATACTGTAGGAAAGAAAGTGAAAGCACACAAGTCCAGTCATTAAATCAACAGCACCCTCCCCAGAAAAAGCACCAGCACCAGCACTGCCAACAAAAAGACATGCAAAAAACATCATTTTATCATATATCACTACCTCAGTGGTTCTTAAATGGTTCAGTTAATGCTTCTAAATTCCAAAATCTGCACAGTGAACTCATGCTTCATTGACAAAGGAGGCAATGGTTCTTGACAAAAGCATTCTTTTCCCCATAAATGGAATCCACAGCATACTATAATTGGGCAAGTTTTAAAGCTATCTATTGGGTACAGGAAATAATTATTAACAAATTCTCTTCAAATTACAAGGCTTTTTCATATAAAATGAGTACTAAACAAATAATATCATTTTTAATTAAATAAATGATTTATTTAATTAAAATCCAGCAAGAAAAAGCTGGATTTCTAGGGGTGTATGTTCTTCATGTTTTCTAGCAAAAACTTGCTGCAAATGATTCATCATGATACAGAATGCCCTACATAAAAACATGGCCACAGGGGACCCCAGTATCTTCTGCATTTTGTTACTGACAAAACCCTTCACAAACGCATTATTAGCTACCAAACCCTGGCAGCTATTTAAAATTGACATTGTTGCTTTAACTTTGACCCGTCTTCCAAAATGCACACGCGCGCGCGCGCGCACACACACACACACACACATCCACACATCAATCTCTCAATCTCCCGTACTCCTTGCTGTAACATCTTGTTGATGTACTTTAAGACTGCAGTAGAGCTTCCCTCCCCTGACCCTCCATTCTAAGAAGCTTACAGCAATGCTGGAATTAAACAAATGAGAACACAATAATTAGCTATGCAAACTGTCAACTAGATCTAAAAAGAAAAACAACCCAGAAAACACAACAATCAGCAGTTTCAAGCCCTAACAAGAATCTGCATTGAATTCTCATTTATTTTGAACAAAAATAGATTAGGCCTTTTGAAAAATATTCAGTGAAATTTCTACGGAAATAGGACAAATTAGCCTATGGGTCTTTACATCTCTAATTTCTGTGATGCTGATACAGTAGAAAAGTCCAACACTCTTTCCAAATAAATACTCTTCTACTCTTTAATAGCCAGATTTACTTCCAAAGGTGAGTAGCACCAAAAATATTTCCAAAGTGGATATGAAACAGGTTAGTGGATCAAATTATATGGTGTGACACCCCAGTTCCCAACTCTCTCCCCACAACCTCACCCTAATCGTTTTATCAATGGTAACTAAAATATAAAAGGAAACTGTAAGGGAAAAATTATTCTTGAAATATCGGGTGTGGCTGGGTGTGGTGGCACACACCTCTAGTCCCAGCCACCTGGAGGAGGCCGAGGCAGGAGGGTCACTTAAGTCCAGCCTGGGCAACATAGTGAGACCCTAACACTAAAAAAAAGAAAAAAGAAAAATATCTGGTGTGTTTGTGGTATACGAAGGGAAGGGAATAGGTATTTAATTCTTTGGGTGGAGAGTATCGATTATATAATTTGTAGCTAAATCTCTGAGTTTCTTCACAGATGCCAACCAACTGCCTCCTCACCCTTCGGGAACCATCCTGAGTTCCGAAAAAGCAACATGGATTATCTCTATGATACAGACACTTTGTCTGAATACTAATCTAATGCTTCAACTGACTGTTAAATGTTCTCTTAACCCATTTGCATCCCATAATAGAAATTTGGATTTTTTTAAATTGAGAATTGTAATGACTCTGTATAAGTTTTGTTGCTTCAAGTCTTTTACCTTTAAACTTGCTGAATAACTGCCTACTTTATAAATTGAGAATGTAATGTGTAATGCCTGAAACTAGTGTAGGACAAGAAATGGTATAATCTAAGATTTGACTAAGAGTTCTATGTAACCCATTGACCTGGGGCAAATCACTCCTCATCCTAATATGAGTAGGTTAGAGTAGATGACCTTTCACATCTCCCATGCAATGATGGAGGGTAACACAAGGGAGTCCTGTCGTAGACGTTAATATCTTGATTGTGGTGGTGGTTACAAGGAGCTATACATGTGATAAAACTGCACAGAGGCCGGACACAGCGGCTTATGAGGTCAGGAGATCGAGACCGTCCTGGCTAACACGGTGAAACTTCGTCTTTACTACAAATACAAAAATTAGCCGGGTGTGGTGGCATGTGCCTATAGTCCCAGCTACTCAGGAGGCTCAGCTACTCAGGCAGGAGGAGCCCTTGAGCCCAGGATATGGAGACAGCAGTGAGCTATCATCATGCAACTGCACTCAACCTGGGCAACAAATTGAGAGCCTGTCTCTAAATAAATAAATAAATAAGAACATAAGAAAATGAAAACAAAATACAAATAAAATGAAACTGACAAAATAAAACAGGAAATATCACGGATTCACTAAAAATTAAATTTCCATTATTTATATCCAGCTCTCATCCATTATTTATATCCCAAGGATGCTGTCATTTCTGCCCAATTAGCTACCCCTACAATGTGTAATCTTATTTTTCAATCCCCAAATCCTGCAGAATTCTTATTTATCTGAGAATTCAATCGTGCTCAATATGCTTCCTTTTAATGTCACAGAATTCAGTGAATTTTCCTGACTTCCATGTGGTCTAAAAATAATGGCTGGTGACTTAGAAATTTTATTGCTATGTATTGGCTTCAAAATTTGTCTTTCAAGTGACAGGAATTGGGCAAAAAAAAAAAAAAAGACAGTAGATGCCACTAGCAGAGTTCTGGTGTAGGCAAAGTAGAAGAAAAGGGGCAAAACAAACAGGAAATAACTAAGAAAGAGAATGAGCAGAAGGAAGGAGAAAAGCTAAGAAAAGAGTTCCTCCACCTAGGTTTGGGTGGTGGCAGAGGGTCTCTGTCCATTTTACAAGTTACATCTATGATACAGCTATTTCATGTTTAGGAAAGTAGAATGAATCTCTCATGCAATGAGATGTGAAATAAGTCTTCATTACAGTATTCTAGAAAGGGGCTTAAAAGAAGCAAAAGATTTTACTCCTCATCAACACCAAACCTTCAGACACAGAACAGAAATACGCCATTAGAAGATCCCTCTCACCCCCATCCTTTAACATCTTTCACCAAACAAAACAGGGTAAAACAAACTCAGGCAGTTTCTCAATTACTTTCATTAAAATGTCTATGAACGGTGAATTAAACGATGAATCTCTTTCAGAACCCATTAATACTTTTGCCAGAGCTAATACTATCAGTAAATTTTAAATAGTGGGAGGAATTATTATAAAAGAATAAAATATGTAACAGATGCTGAATCGCTCATATGTCCCAGAGCTGCTGTAACATACCCAGGCCCCTACTTCATGTGTCCATAATGAAAAGAGCTGGCTGAGAAGTTATGAGGCCACACCTCACAACACCTCACCCTGCTCTCTCTGTAGTCCCACAGAGGCACAATGCTTCTAAAGCTTTGAAGCCTGAAGTTCAGGGAATGCTTTAAAGATGAAGTGTTTAAGCTAACTATTTTCTGGAAGCCAAATCTATCATTTTAAGATTACATTAAAAGCTACACTTCTACTGTTCATATCAATTTGTGCTCCAAACTGCTGGTTTCCCAGAGCATCCATTGAATCCTGGCGGGAGGTAAATAGTTTCTGTTTAGATTTTGACAGAAAATTAAAATTTAAAATGTAGTCACTACATCTTCCATATACTAAGAAGTCTTCGGTGGCTCATGCTGTAATCCCAGCACTTTGGGAGGCTGAGGTGGATGGATTACCTGAGGTCAGGAGTTCGAGACCAGCCTGGCAACATGGTGAAACCCCGTCTCTACTAAAAATACAAAAAGTTAGCTGGACATGGTGGCGGGCACCTGTAATCCCAGCTACTAGGGAGGCCGAGGCAGGAGAATCACTTGAACCCGGGAGGTGGAGGTTGCAGTGAGCCAAGATTGCGCCACTGCACTCCAGCCTGGGCAACAAAAGCAAAAGTCCATCTCAAAAAATAAAAAATAATAAAGTCTTGAAATGATAAATGTCAAAGTTCTTTATTTTATTTTTTGAGATGAAGGTCTCACTCTGTCACCCAGGCTGGAGTGCAGTGGTGCAATATCAGATCACTGCAACCTCCGTCTCCTGGGCTCAAGTGATTCTCCCACTTCAGCCTCCTGACAGGTGCAGGTGCACACCACCATGACTGGCTATTTTTTGTATTTTTGGTAGAGACAGGATTTCACCACGTTTCCCAGGCTGGTCTCAAACTCCTGAGCTCCAGTGATCCACCTACCTCGGCCTCCCAAAGTGCTGGGATTACAGGCATGAGCCACTATGTCCGGTTTCAAAGTTCTAAATATGTTTTCTTGTGTCTAAGGAGAACTTTTTTCTGCCTAAGGTTTCTAATTATTATAGACACCAGCAGGCTATATAAGTTGTTTTTTTTGTTGTTGTTTGTTTGTTTTTTGAGACAGAGTGTGCCTCTGTCTTCCAGGCTGGAGTGCAATGGCGCCATCTTGGCTCACTGCAACCTCTGCCTCCCAAGTTCAAACAATTCTCCTGCCTTAGCCTCCCAAGTAGCTGGGTTTACAGGTGCCCACCACCACGCCCAGCTAATCTTTTGTATTTTCAGTAGGGATGGGGTTTCACCATGTTGGCCAGGCTGGTCTCGAATTCCTGACCTCAGGCAATCCACCTGCCTTAGCCTCCCAAAGTGCTGGGATTACAGGTGTGAGGCACCATGCCTGGCCTAGGTTTTTATATATAAATTGTGAACATTCATAAAAATAATTTGTCCTACACAGCTTTTTGTTCCTACTATAGACTTCCACATTGATAGAAAAAAAAAAAACGCTTACAAAGCCTTCTTCTCAGAGGATCTCATTTGGCAGTTTTGAAATTTATTTTTCCATGAATCTTTATCAGTGGTAAGAATGTTTCTGAGGCTGTGCTGTCAATTGCTTATGTCACCACTTTCCTTCCCACTTGATTAGGAACCACACTGTACTTTATTTCTTAAAGGAGAATCTGAAACTGATTTGGAGAAGAAGGACTTTTAGTCCAGAGTATGCAGCACTCTATCAAATATTTATTGATATAAAGCCTAAAAATACACATAGTAAGTACAGCATTCACATAGGCAATTACTTAGTAGGTTCAGCTGCTGTGATTTTATATCACAGTGTTCTTCTTATGAATACCAGAGAGAGAATCAAAGTTTCTTGACATATGGTAATAAATATTTTCACTTACAGTGAATAATTTTTGCTCTTTTGGCATCCATTGTATAAAAGATAGTTTGAAATCATTCCAAATTAGCAAAGCTGGAAGTTAGGGAACACAAGGGGAACGAACAGTATAGGCCCCCATACCTTCGTTTTCACTGAAGTATGCTTGCTTTTGAGATACAACACTGAGAAAATTTCCTCATTTTCAAGATGAAGAGATGTTATTTCTTCCTATTGTGTTTCTAGGACTCGAAATGAGCATCTGTATTCTTCTTTATGGAAATGGAAAATGAGTTTGCCCTATAATTAATGCTAGACATGACAGTTTTTCTGGCACTACCTTCAAAATAAAAATTTTCAAGATGAAAATCTCATAAGAAAATCTCTGATGCAGATTCATCTCAAAATCCAGGTGACATAATTCAACAAAATGAAAAGCAGCCTGTTTATAAGACCAATTTTCTTTAAAGCAATTCTTTTTTTTTTTTAAAGGAAACACATTTATTCACACTCCAAAATCATGAAATGTTAGACCTGCGAACTCCTCACCTTACAAACAAGAAAATCAAGTATCAGAAGATAAAGCCATTAAGTCTTCATCAGTAGATATAGAACTTTCTCCAGTACAATGTCTTCACATAAATCAATTAAAAGAAAGTGCTCTAAAATTAGATAAGCTCCAAAGAGTAATCTGTTCACATTGGGACATGTTGAATTTGAGGTGAACTGACAGCAGTTGTAAGGGTAGATCTTTAGTTGAGAAGAGAATTCTGGGCTGGGGATCATATAGATTTCCCAATGAAACCAAAAGAGAAAAGGAGATTCTGAGACCAACTTCAGAAAAATCCAACATTTAAAAGGGTAGGAAGAAAAAGCAGGTACAAACAAAGAACTGTTTCCTATTAATTGTTTTTACTCCTAAAATATTTGATTGATGTTTCCAAGTGGAAATCTGAGGAGCCCAGTGAAGAGGATTCTCTTAGGCAATTGGTGGACTCCCTTAGGCAATTTATCGAACTCAGTGATAAATTTCCCAAAGTAGACTTATGACACGCAGTGGCATCTATGACACAAAAATTGTAAATCACTTTTCAAAAGTAATTCACCTTAAAAATTGATTAAAATTAACTGAATGTTAATTTCTCAGTATTGACGAATATACAATGGTTATATGACATATTCACATTAGGGAAAAATGAACAAAAAGAACTCTCTAAAATATGTTTATGACATTTCTAGAATCTCAAATTATTCTGAATTAAAATATTTATTTTTAAAATAAAGCATGCTGATCTGATTAACTCCCATATATTACATATAAAATGACAAAACTGTGATATTTATAAATACATTCTCTTTTAAAAAATGATGCAGATACATTCAGCAAAGAAAAAGAAATACAACCACACCCAAAGCAAGCAACCTAGAAATTCCTCCCCCACTTTTGTTATGTTCATAGACATAAAACATGTATTGTCCTTGTTTGAATGGCATGTCTTTGAAAATATCCTCCCATTTTAGAGTTTCAAATAAAACAAGCATATACTTTTCTACTTAATCTCATCAATTTAAACCTTCATATCTTTTCCTAAAGTACTGCAAGGAGTAGATGCATCATTTAGGGAATTGCTAGGTAGAGTGAAATAGGCTAGAGTCAGTATTTATTTTGTTATTGCAGGAGTAGCCTTCTGTTTAAAATGCAATTGAAATCTTACTGGCTATGTGGAAAACTAGAAAGTCAGGAATCTAGAAAACACTTGTTGCAGTGGATATCTTTAAGAAGTGACCTCAGCTTCCTTTTCTCTAGCTTGAGGTTTTGTAAAGGAATCAAGAGCTATTCAGTTTAATGTTTTATACCTAAGTATCATTTCAGTCCGTTTTAATGAATGGTTCACAAAATATCCCATAATTATTCACCATATTTTAAGCTACTTACTGAGAAAATAATACTGTTGATGACCATTCCAGTATCAAGAGTAGATGGTTTACATAATTATTATTACTTATTCAAAATTGTTTCACCTAAGGCCAGATCCTCATTTACTGCCCAGACCCACTCACACTCACCTACCCACTCCATCCCACCAAAAAGAAAAGAAAATTAAGAGCTGGCGAAGGAAGTAGAATAAGGCAAACAAAGAATTATTGCTAGAGCAATTTATAAGAACGCTCAGTTATATCCTAAGGGTCTGAGACAATTACGCAGTTATGCCAAAGTGTCCAATTTACTTTTTCTGAAGAAAAACACTTAGCAACAATGGCTAATTTTAATGAATAAAGAGAATGAATACAAACTAAATATGCAGATGACTTTTAAACAAAAAGTTGCATCCATTTTGCATGACTTTTATATTTCATAAAGCATGAAAACTGGCTTTTAAGAAATCAATATGTTGTCCTGAGAACATGTAGAACAACAGGAAACAACCCCCTTGACTGATTTTGAGACAAGCTACTTGGGTCCTCTCTGGATATTCCAGTACCCTCAGTGTCCATAATGCCATTTTAGAGGTGGGTATTGATATTAAGGGATGTGTAGCCTACCTGATTGGACCTGATTTTGTGTTACCTTTTATTTTGTGACTGGATAACTAGTGCTGCTCAAACACAGGAAACATACAGCGAAATAACATTAATGTATCTCTTTAAACCACATTGAACTCTCCCTTCTCCAAGCTACCTTGAAGTATATAGAATACAATGAGCAAATATATTCACAAGACAATGAGCAAATATATACTAAGTAATGCTATAGAGTAAAATAGTTAGGCCTTCAGTGCCCCTCTAGTTTTATGCCTATTTGTCCTGACTCCTCAATTGATCTTTTAAGGCAGCAAGTGTCTCATTTTTCTTTGCATAACCCATGACATCTAGCAGTGTTCTGGCATAGATACAATCATCCAGTACATATATTAACAGATCTGAACTAACAATGTACAAAAGCACTGAGAGGGGTGCTTAGTAATTGCTTATATATTTTAATTTTCAACATTCTGGAAAGAGATAGTAAAATTCCTAAAGGCTAAGAAACCTCTTGGCAAATCCAAGAGTAACTATTCCCTGCCAAATATTTGGCTTGCTATATGTACTTTTAAGCCTGTTATTTAATAGCTACATATTTAACAATGTTTTATATAGACACACATTTTATACAAATGTTGTAGTCCCACTACAAATCTAAAGAGTAGATGATCCACTCAAATCTAGCTGTGCTAATGGAGGGATGCGTGGTATATAATTAAAACAACGATTTTGAAGCCAATGGAGGGTAACTGGTCCAAAAAGCACATCTAATCATGCAAAATAATCCATTATGTAGACAGTTCATATATGGAAAATTGAGAATTGACTCCCAAGGCTATATATATGCAATTTCAAAATAAAGCGCTTTAAAAAAAACAAAATTCTATGTAAAAGGTTTGATCTGACAATAAAATGGTTTTGAAGTCATAATGGCAGCCTTAGTTTTATATGTGTAATTATACCTTATCATAAATACATTTTATTTTATATATATATAATCTATACTTTTGCACATAAAGTTTTTTTTTTCATTATAGGTAAATTCATTTCACTGGATGACTGATTAGGAAAGAATTTTGTCTTTGATACACTCTTCCATCGGAGTACTAACCAGGCCCAACTCTGCTTAGCTTCTGAGATCAGATGAGATTGGGTGCATTCAGGGTGGTATGGCCATAGACTGATATACTCCTGTAGAATTTTCAACTTGAATGATGTTAAGTCAGCCAGGTAATGGCATTTCCCCATACTGTTAAGCCTTCACTTTATCCGTGACTTTACTAATAAATTTAGGCTGTGAACTTACGTAATCATGTTTTTCATCAAAAATCTGAAATAGGCTTAGAGCCAAGATGGTGGAATCCTACAAGACTCATTACATTTTAATAAAAAAGCAGGGGAAACAAAGGGAGAGCATAAAGACTGCATAACTGATTTCTTTTGGGAACTGACTTGTTTTGGCTCTCCAAAATAATATTCAAGTCATTCCCACCATGATATATAGTTTTTGTCTTTCAAAGTAATGAATACTTAAAGTAACGGAGACTTTATAACAAAAGGCTATACATTATAGTTATGGGAAAATAGTCAAACAAGTATTTGAATGTTTTTTATTCCCAAGAAAATGAATTGTGGCTTAACCCACAGATCAAAAAATATATAGCACAACAATGAAAAAAATGTATCATTGATTTTTGAGAAATAATTCTGAGCTAGCTACTTATGGTTAATCAAGTGAATTAAAATAAAGGTGAAAATTTGAGGAGCAAATGGAAATAGGTAGTGATAATACACATAGTTTATGATGCAAAAATATAAACTATCTCATATGTACATATTTTTAAATTTTATTATTATTATGCTTTAAGTTTTAATAGTTGTTACTTGGTTTGAACTCATATTGTCTTTAATGTGCCAAAAGACCCTAGAGATATCCATAAATGTATAATTGTCTGTGACTCTCTCCAATTTTTCTGTATACTGGAAATTGCCTACCTACTCCACAATATTGTCCTTAGCTCCATTCTCTATGCTAGAGTGATGAGGGAAGGAGGCCTTCAGGAGATTCAAATATCAGCTGTCAAGTAAATGTAAATAAGATAGCAGAAGGTAAAATCAGTCTTTCTGGGTCAATACTGGTAACTCTAGTGTAAATTTTAAAAATTTAAATGCTGAAGAATGCATAAATCTAAACTTGGTGTCATTATACTATCCTGAATTTGCACAAAGATTATTGTTTATGTTTAACAATCTCAAGTTCTGAAGCAAATGGATGCCATTTTTTTCCTATCTATCGGTGTTTGAGTCCGTAAACCAAAGGTAAAGCAGCAGAGGAATAAAACACTGGGAGCAGGGAAAATGGGAGGTAAAAGAGAAGGCTAAATAATAAAAAGCACCGCTTGATCTAAGTATGATTAAATATTCATTAACGCTGTTCAGCTGTGGATTTTGGTAGTGCTCATAATACTAGAATTAAGAGCACTAATTTTGATAGGGTGAAATCTCATTTAAATGTCTTTTTCTAAATGGGTAGAGTATAAGCTGAGTTCTTAAAATATTTAAACTTAATATAGACAAAGGCCTAAAGTACTTGGCTACATGCTTTCTTCCCATTTGAAAACTAAAAAGTGTCAGCTAAGAGGGCTTTTCCTATCAATTAGCATTCTGGTTACTGCATCTATCATACAGTTAGTTGACTGCCCTTGTACTTTATAAATGCACCCAGATGCTGTGGTATGAACACATTTCATACATTAAAGAAGCATATGGAAGTGACACAGTAGCATTTCATCCCAGAACATCTTTAATATGCGATGCTACATCACTAATTATTTTGTAAATATGTAAGCATTTCCCTAGTTAATGTGTTGGTGAGAAGTTTCCTTGGCAGTTGAGCCCAAATGCTATTGTAACCAGACATTTAATAACAGTTCAGGACTCTTCTAGTTTCATTCCATTCTGCCCATAAGGAGAATGTGTCTCTTAGCCTACTGGGCAACCTTGATTGTGCAAAGTCAATGAAAATATTTATCCTTTATTACTGGGTAATTTTGCTTAATGAACAGCAGCCTACTCTCCATAATATAAATATCTGTCCAAAGATCGGTCTGGAGACTCTTTCTAAAAATGTTACAGGGAATTTGCCAAGTGAGGAGCATATTGCTGCTTAGTGATTTTTTTTCCATTAATTTCTAAGGATAGAATATGAAGGAAGTTGCAGCAGAAATAAGTTGGCTTTATTCTTCAACTTTGGGAAAACTAGTATAATGATCTGAGTATATTATCCTGGATTTACCTTAAGGTACCGAAAGTAAAAATTTTTTTCTTCTTGTCTAAGTCATAATTTCTTGTCAAGCCAAGGTTCAAAAGTTAAGTCAAAAGAACTTTTTTGAGAATGGAAACTTTCTTTGGAGAATGGAAATTCTTTACATATATTAATACAAAATCCACTAGATAACTGACAAGTGAGCTGCGGGCAACCCAAAAGATTGCATTTAAACATTTTAAATTTGTGTTTCTGTTACATTTTAGAAGCATGATTTTTGTCAGATTAATTTGCACTTAGGACTGAAAACTGTATCTGGATTCATCTAGAATTTTGTAAGAGTCATTAAAATCAGAGGATTCAGAAGTAAGTTGATTTCCATCCTCTTTCAGTCCTATGACTTTTCTGGGCAAAAGCTGTGTCCAGTTCTCTGGGAGCTGGGGGTGACAGAGGGCTTGATGGAGGCTGCTGAAAGATTAATTTCATTTCAGAATTTGAACTGGGTATTGGTCAGGCTCCACGCTGCATGACAAAATCAACAAATACTTAAATAAAATATTCAAAAGTTATTCTGTAAATGGCCATCTATTAAAGAGTCAGAAGTAAAATAATAGTAGATTAGTTAGCATGGCTCTAAACATTTTCAGAATTGAAAACTTATTTAGGGAAAAATTTGGTAAGCCCTATAGATGCTTGAATCATCCAAAGTCTAGTAAATAACTTTAGTATTAATTGCCACATTTATATTTAGATGCTACTAACTAAAATAATACAATAGCCTAATGTTAATTTCTCTTCTGCTTTTCCTGAGCTTGGCAAAGAGAAAAATGTGACAAACACCACAAATAGACAACACACCATTTGTAATCTGGTAAAGCAACTTCTATTCCATGGAATTTCTTCCCTTTATGAAGCAAGGGCTATCTAATTTAATGAAAATAGTTGTCACCACGGACATGACATTCTGTCTCCTAATTAAATGAAGATGCAATCAGAAGTTCCCTTGAAAAGAGAGGCCAGGCTTCCTTCACTATTAAGCACACTCTTCCCTAAGGGCACCCTCCTACCCTTTTTCTGATATGCAATCCCTTCTGTCCTCCATCTGCTCCACCCCCACCTATTGTCTCCACTCACTCCAAGCATGCCAATCCCATCTGGCTATACTCTTGCTTCTGCTAGCTCTAATTCCCCACAGGCCTAGGGAATGTTTGAATGCCAAGGCATTTTTTCTTTTCTCCAGAATAAAGACTAGCTAAGAGGGTATCAAACAATTCCCCAAGGAATTCACACATGAACATGCACATGGCCTCTCACATACACAAACAGCAGTTTAGAATCCTCTTCTAGGATATAATTTCTTTAAAAATGTTTTCAATTATTTCATCTGGGAGGCATTTTAGAAAATTAAAATCTTACTATTGTTGAAATTATCAAAATTAATATTTCAGAAATAGAAACACTTTCATTATCCCAGACATGCATTTTTTTTCAGTAAGCAGAATTAATGTAAGTAAATGTTACTCATATCTTATCATGAAATATTTACCTTAGTCAGGTTTAATCACTGATCACTCATACGTTTTCTGTTTTACCAAACATGCATTTAATTCAGACATTCCATCTTTACAAATGCTCATGAAAATCCCACTCTGCCACAAAAGCATGCATGGTCAGAATCTAAGCATATTTAAGCAAAATTTTCAGCAAGTCATTAACAATAATAAAGCAGTCTGGCAAGTATTGCAAGCAGCTTTTATTCATGCTTTTACTTGAACTAAGTTAATACATATATACATATATATGCACACACACACACACACACACACAAGTTTTGGTTGTTTTTGCCACAAGCATGCTGATAAACCCCTGAAGCTCATACAAAGCAGCAAACAAAACTAGAAGCAACCATGCTCAGGGTTTAAGGACATTTTAAAATTTAAAACAACCTTTCTGCATTTCACATACAGCGTGCATAAATTTGACATGCAATCTTCAAGAAGAAATATTTTAACATAAATCTTAAAATTAGTTTATCCAAATGAGTTTATTCTTATTTTCATTATTATTGTTTTTAGACTTCTCGTATCTTAAACCCTGCATGCTGCAGATCTAAGCTGTGCTCAGCAGCGGCTGTGACAGAAGAAGCTACCTGCGAGTTTTCACAGTGCCATCTCATATCCATGTCTGTCTGGCTACCCTGCGTGCTTAGAGCTTTTTTCTTAATTCTTAATGGAAATCCTAGGAAATTTAGTCCATCCTCTGAAATCAATACTGGTGACAGGAGAGCTCCCTGACTCAGTGGGAGATCAAGATGATAAATTGCCTGCGCATCAGCCCGGCCTATCAGTGCCCTGCACACAGATGGGAGAGAAAAGACACAGAAAAGGCTCTATCAGTCACGTGTCACCGAGGAGCCAATGGCTGACGCGCTACGGCAGGAAGGGATGCTGCAGTTCCGTCTGCAGTTGACGAGGCTGTTGGTACACAGCCCAGCCCGGCACCACTCAAAAAGTCTCAGCAGTCATTGCTTTTGAATTTGCTCCCCTAACGAGACCGCATAGGGAAACAGACCTCCCTCTAACCCCCTGACCCCAAAAAAGGCTTATTTTCATGCACGAACATTTTCTGTATATTGTATTCGAATCCAGTGTGATTGCTAAACACGGAAGGGAAACTTTTTTTTCCCCAGCACTTAAACTGTTATGTGTTTTTCTTGAGATAATTATCATCTTTTTACCTAATATTAAATTAGAAGACTTAAAACTGTGCAATTAGCATGCAACCCTCCTAGCAGAATCTCCTCGAAGGCTTGTAATTATAATTTTATTTTTAAGTTAATGAATGACATTTTTTGAATGCCATGTTTATAATGAGTATTTTTATGGGATGAGTTTGTAAAGACAATTATGCAACATTAAGAAATACATTCTTAGGCTTTTTTTTTTTTTTTTTGCCAATTACAACTGTTCCTCTTTAAAGACAATTTAAGTCCCAATAAATATGCCATTTTACCAATCATTAAAAATAAAAACAAGCACCAAAAGATGCACATCCTGTTCCCCAAAGCCTGAAGAACAAATGTATTATTCAATGATGAAACTATGTACTTATTTGCTCCCTTTTCTCTGAAATTTACAGTAATTATTTGGTAAGCAAAGACTACACATCTGGAATACCATATGGAAATATATCCCCAAATACATCTGTTTCCAGTGATCATACTGTAATGACAGATATGTTTACACACTTCTTCAATGTAACTGGGATGATTATATATACAGTTATATATACATATATATATACAATTATATATTATATGTTTAATTATATACAGTTTGACAGGGTAGGCTATAAGTGATGAGACCAGTGTGTGTTTCAAATGACAGTATCATGGAGATTTTTTTTTGAAGCTCAAAAGTAGCATAAAACAATCTTCAGGAATAAAATTTCTAGAAGAAAAAGTAGCCTGGCACTTTTATTGCTTTTCATTGCCCAGTTTTCATGCTATTCATGCATTTGAAACAATTAATTCTAACATCTTTTAGAGTCTGGCAACACTATTTAGAAAAAAAGTGTATTGGAATAAACATTAATAGGTGTGCCTCATAAGTAAAGCTTATGAATTGTAGAATGCTGAAATTCCAAAGCTCAATTTGTCTTGGCAACTATTTTTTTAAACTAAATACATTCCTGAAAGATTGAACCCTGTCAAGTTTTTTTTGCAAATTCTTTCTTTCATTCAGTATTGACTGTCAGGAAACAATAAAGTATTTTTCCAGTTTTTTAAAATAGATGTTGTCATGTGTTTTTTTCTATTTATTCAGACTATTCAATAATAACATAATTCTCAACTAACTTTATTCTTAAAAAATATTATGACTCAGAGCACCTGTCATCAAAAAGAAAATAATAATAAAACATCAACACTAAACCTATTCATTAGAGCACTGTAATAGCCCCAAACTAGAAACCACCCTAATGACTGATAGTAAACTGATTAGATAAACTATGATACAGCCTTACAGGTGAAATACTCTTCATCTGTAAAATACAATGTGGTAAATCGTATGTCCTTATATGAAGAGATTTCTCAGATACATTTGAATGAAAAAGCCATAAAATTTAAATTGTGTATAGGCTATACTTATTTACATAATACATGCATGTATACACACACAAATGATTGCATATGCGGAATAATTTTTTTTTTTTTTTTGAGATGGAGTCTTGCTCTGTCACCCAGGCTGGAGTGCAGTGGTGGGATCTAGGCTCACTGCAACCTCTGCCTCTCGGGTTCAAGTGATTCTTCTGCTTCAGCCTCCTGAGTAGATGGGATTACAGGAGAGTGCCACCACGCCCAGCTAATTTTTTTTGTTTGTTTGTATTTTTAGTAGAGATGGGGTTTCATCATGTTGGCCTGGTGGGTCTCAAACTCCTGATCTCAAGTCATCTGCCCACCTCGGCCTCCCAAAGTACCAGGATTATAGACATGAGCCACCCTGCCAGACCTATAGGAAATTTCTGTAAGGACGTAAATTATCAGTTAATAGTGGCCAAGTAGTGGCTACATCTGAGGAGAGAGACTGAGTTCAAAGGTAGGACTGAGACATAGTTTTATTAGTTATCATTTTATACATTTTGTTCAAGTCTATGGTTTACTTTTCTAATTTAAAATTAATTAAAATAATGTTATCGATGTTCATTTAGGTTTAGAATAACATGACTGGTATGTTTTGAGGGAAAATCTTGAGGGAAAGGAAGGAAGACAGAGGGAAGGGTATGTGGCCTGCTTTTTTTCATGTAAAAAAAACAGTGTAGGTGGGGGCAAGAAGGGAACTGTAAAATAAAGGTTCTGGCAATCTTTGCTGAAGATCTTCACATCTCATATCAACTTGAAGTTCTTTTATCTATGAATGTAAATAATAATACAGACATGGATTAAGAGCCTTACAATTTAGAGTGACGATTAACCCAAATTTTGTCTGATTCTTCCAGGCACGAATGTAAAAGGCTGAGAAGTAAATGATTTGTGTATTTACCCAGACTTGGGCAAATTAACCTCTCCAAGCCTTAGTTTTCTCAGCTGGAAGCAATTAGCAAAAAGTGGCCGAGCTAAACTTGAATTTCAATTTAGGATATTGTTCACTGCTGCTTCAAAGGCAAAATAACATCCATGTTTTTACCAATAATGGTGTTGGGCTAAAGACAAAACAAATTTTCACGTGTTTCCTCCCCAGAAGCAGCTTATGTTGTCCAAAACTCAAAACTTGGTTTATAGATTCTATTGTTGGCTCTTGTTGTTATTCAGATTCTTGTAACTTTAAGAGATACAAACCTAAAAAAAATGAATTGGCCAAATTAAGTCAAAGATTACAATTTGAATAATTTAAGGGTTTTGGGGTTTTACATAAAACTGCTATAAAGCAGTGGTTTGGGATGGTGATTTTGCTCTACCCCACCCCCCCCAGGGAACATTTGACAGTGTTTGGTGACATTTCTGGTTGTCAAAACCGGAGGGTGCTAGCAGCATCTACTGGATAGTGGCCAAGAATGCTGCTAATCATTCTATAATGTACAGGACAGTCCCTATCACAAATAATTATTTGGACCCAAATGTCAACAGTGCTGAGATAGAGAAACCATGTTCTAAATGCTAAACTTTTCTACCTTCTTTCCAAAAGATTAAATAAATATATTCTGTATTGTGAAGCATATATCATAACATGACAAGATTTAGATGGAGAAGAGAAGGGGACCAAGGACCAAGCCCTGGTTTTCTCCAATTTTAATAAGTTATAGAAAAGAGGAAAAAACAGCAAGCGAGGATGAAGAGATGGGAGGACAACTCAAAGGATGGTGACCTGGAAGTCAGTGGTAAAAGTGTGTTAGTAAAGAGATTAGGGTCAATTTGTTCAAATGCTGTGATAGGTCAAGTTATCTGTTCTTCATAGGTTTTTAAAAAGAATTAAAGTGAGAAATTAACCTAATTGAAATTAACAATATACTTGAAGCCTTTATTGCTCTGCATGATATTTGCATTTTTAAAGGTAAGGACAGAAAATGTAGCAGGGCGTTGGCTCACCTGTAATCCCAGCACTTTGGGAAGCTGAGCCTAGTGGATCACGAGGTCAGGAGATCGACACCATCCTGGCCAACATGGCGAAACCCCGTCTCTACTAAAATACAAAAATTAGCTAGGCGTGGTGGCAGGTGCCTGTAATCCCAGCTACTCGAGAGGCTGAGCTAGGAGAATCGCTTGAACCAGGGACTCAGAGATTGCAGTGAGCTTAGATTGCGCCACCACACTCCAGCCTGGTGACAGAGCAAGACTCCATTCCCCTCAGAAAAGAAAATGTAGTAATTACAGGGATCAAAGGAGGACTAGCTGAGGAAATATATAAAGGAGAGGAAACTTCTGTAACCCTCAAATTATACTTCTGAGGCTACTTTCTCTACAAAGGTGAGCTTGTGAGCAAGAAAGTGAACAAATCCTATCTTGGACCACCCTACACCACAGCTTGCATGGGAGACAGAGTGCCACCCTCTCACCTTAGAAACTATGTCTGCAGTTCTTGTCCTCAGGCTCTTACCAAGTCTCTCTATTCATAGATAAGGTTTCTGAAAACAGAGTTCTGAGGACTAACTTCAGGTGCTTTTCCTCCTGTGACTCCTCTAATGCTAATCCCCACACAGTCAGGCCTGTGGTGTTCAGGATTAGTGCAGCAAGGCTCAAAGACAGAGCCAGCTGGAGCACTAGGACACTGGAGCAGCTTTAAGCAAAACTAATGCCTTTGTTGCAAAGGAAATGTTGGAAATGTTGCAGAAAAACAGCTGGGGGAGGGAGGGCAGAGGAGGGAGGGAGAGAGAGAGAGAGAGAGAGAGAGAGCGAGCCATAAAAAGAAAAGAGAGGCCACAGGAAAAAAAAAAGAAGATGACCACAAACCCATGGATATTATTACAAACTCTGTGGTGTGGGAGAAAACTACGTGTCACAATTCTCTTAAAACTAGATAGATTTTTACAACTTGAATAGTCCAACTCCTTCGTTTTAGAGATGGATTTTAATGTAGAGAGGTTAAATAATTTGTTTTAAATTTTAAGTGAAAGTGACATTCTTTACCATTCAAAGCAATCAGTGAACCGGATATTGACAAATTTCAAGGTGCTTTCGAAAATCATCATAGATAACAACCAGGGTAAGACTTAGGGGAAGGGGGTCGGGTGCGGGGGCTCATGCCTGTAATCCCAGTTCTTTGGGAGGCCGAGGCAGGTGGATCACAAGGTCAGGAGTTCGAGACCAGCCTGGCCAACATGGTGAAACCCCGTCTCTACTAAAAAATTCCAAAATTAGCCAGGTGTGCTGGCATGCACCTGTAATCTTAGCTACTTGAGAGGCTGAGGCAGGATAACGGCTTGAACCCAGGAGGTGGAGGTTGCAGTAAGCCAAGATCACGCCACTGCACTCCAGCCTGGGTGACAGAACAAGACTCAAAAAAACAAAGAAACAAAAACTTAGAGGGAGGGGAAAAGCTGATGTTCAATAAGAGATAAAAATCTCCAAAGCCTTCTCTTTCCCATGTTGATGCTGTATTAAGGCATGGAAAGCCTTTGCTATCAGGGAGAGGAAGTATTATCTTCCAAAATATTCCAATGAGTATTTATAGGTTATGAAATACAAAAGAAGCCTTGAGTATTCTCCTTTCAGAAGAATTTAAGTGGCTGCTGAAGTTTTTTTTTAATGAAAATTCTCATCTCTATTTGCACTACAGTCATGATGAATAGGATGCATGGATGACTTTCAAAAGACGTATGTCAGAAAGTAAACTCCAGGTGAGAGGAACTATAGCATAGGGAAATATTTTGGACTGTTTTCAGTTTTTAAGAGATGGGAAAAATAGAAGTGGTGGAAAATCCAAGCAGATTGTCTTAGTTTTTTGTTATTTTTCCTTTGCTCCTTATAATGGAAGCACTACTTTGCGACTATGGAGTACCATTAAATTCCTATTAACTATTAATTTAATATTTGCAAGTATGGATTAGAGATAAGAAGGAAATTAATATCCAAGTGAGTAAAATTCCACATAGTCATATATTGTTTGTTTGTTTTTTCTGCTACTGTATTCTTGTGGGTTTTGTTTTTCTTACACTGGTTGTTTATCTAGGTATATATGCTTTTTAAAAAGGAAACAGAAACAAAACATCCATGGCCCCAGGCAATCTTTTCATTAACATTATATCCTAAAAATTATTATGCTAATGTTAAAAATAAAGAAACTGGGACTCAGAGGGATTAAATAACATATATACCCATGAAGCTAGCAACTGAAAGTCTACGACTACATTTTGAATGTCCTCTCCAAATCAGAACTAGCGTTCTAGAATAGTTGTTCTTAAAGTTTATTATGCATAAGAACCAACAAGGCACACGTTAAACATCCAGATTTCTGGGTCCTTCCCTGGAGACTGATTCCCACTCTAACTTAGATGGATTCCAAGAGTCTGCATTGTTAACAAACATTCCATTTTCCATAGTTCAAGAACCTTGGGACCATACTGGAGTTTCAGCTTCGGAATTCTTCTTTAGGAAAAGCCAAATCAACAAGATTTCTAATGAATAGAAATGGTAAGCTTTAAAAAAATAAATAAAAAGGAAAGTTGGTAGGAGTAGTTGTTTACCAAGAGAGAAATTGGAACAGAGAATAGCTTCACAGCAGAGAGGAAAAATGCAGATGACTTAGAGCCATCCATTAAGGGATAGTTTCCCATAATGAATTAGATAAAGTACAAAGTATTTTAGTTGAAAATATTTTTGAGCAAGGAAGATTAATGTGCATAGAAGAAATGTACAAATCATAGCATTTAGAACAGGATGACCCTTTTGAACCTACAAATATGGCACTTGGCTGAATTGGTTCCTACCTCTACTGCTGCAATTAGAAACCATGAATGTGCAGATATACAGGCAATGTCATTTTGTATATGCTAGAAAATAATTTATTTTGAGAGGGGTTTTCATATGATGGGTTTCTAGACCTCTAGAGAGACGTAAAATTTCCTTTATAAGATGAGAACCTACTAAAGTCAGATGAAAACCTCCCCAATTGCTTGACAATAAATCTTCCCAGAGAAAAGTCCTCAGCCATTTCATGTGAAATGATGACTCATGAAAATGAAATAGTACACTGTACAGAAATCTTCTAATTGTAGTTTTCCTCCTAGCTGACTTCTAGGTTGGAAAGCTTAAGGTCAAAGATTAATGGTGCCAAAACATGCTAATTTTAGGCTAATCTCTACATTTCCTACTGCCAGTCTCTAACCAGTTTTTAAATTTTCTGAGCTTTTTGGCATGCTACGTATTTCTTTTACTTTGACAGAAGGATGGCATATTGTTCACTTTGATCCAACCTCAAGACCCAAAGGATAAGGTTAATAAGGAACTGAATCTTCCAGGACAATGCATTTTACCAAACAGCAGTCAGTGACTAAATATTTTTGGTAACTGATTGATGAAAGCATTAATCAAAAAACCATAGTCCATGGACAAGTCCATCAGAAGAAATTAAGGAAAATTGGAAAAAAGGAAGAATGAACAGTAGGGAGGTAAGAGGGCAAAGAACAAAAGGAAAAATGAACATAAAACCTTACATGTAGTTGAGGCACAACAATGGACTATACGAGAAACTTTGGCTTGTCAGTGAATATAGCTTGTCAGGCATTATCAAGTGTAAATCCTCTTCCTCCCCACTTTTCCCGCTCTTGATAATGAGCCAAACAATAATATTTTATGCAACAAGAATGACTTAAATAAGACACCTATGAAGAAGGCCACAGATGACTTCATAACCCTACACATATGTACATACAGAATCCACATAGAGTGAATGTTGCCTATTAACAAAACTGTGAAATCTGAGTTAGAAACAAAGCTCAGCTTGGACTGAGTATATAAAAAAATCAGTGAACAGAAGATATTTTCAAATGGACACTTATATAAATACAGCATTCCAGGGAAAATTCCAGCATCAGATGCACTTATTTCATGAAGACTCAATATTTTATAGCAATGGTTTTCCAAAGTTAAGTTGCTTAAGATCTTGGGTGCTTATTAAAAATGCAAAGTGTCTGGACCCACCCTGATCTACAGAATTATAATTTCCAGGGATGAGAGTGAAAATCTATATGTATAACATGTACTCCAGGTGATCCTGACGTAGGTTGTTTTAGACTTTATTTGAGATACACACTCTCCAATGTACATAAAGTCAAGAACCAGATTCTTCTCCAACCATCTCCTGCAGAAAGTCACACCAGCCTTGGACATGCCGGGTCATCCAATTCAATTATTAAACACAATGTCTTTCATTTGGAGAGACAGAAGATTGATAAATCTAGAAAAAGATTAGGAATGATGAGATGAATAGATTTCACGGAACAGGTTCGATTCAATTTGGGCCTTGAATGATGGTAGAGTTAATTATTTTGGCAAAGGCATTGAGGTATAAAATGTTTTTCTTTAAAACTGTTAGAATTTATTATTAAAATGATAAACTTCTTTATATTTTCAGCTGGAGGGCTTAGCAATGCTTCCAGCACATATGAAATCATCAATAACTCTTAGTTGAATTAGTAAATTACATGACCACAAAAAAGTAAATCTACTTAAAAAAAAATCACACAAAATCCCACCACCTTGACAAAACTTCACATGATTTTTGTTGATGATGCTGTTGTTTTGATTTTTATTTCAAATTCTTCTTCATTTCGTATTTGTATAATTTTAGTTATAGTAGTAAAGATATAATTTTCTTTGGTTTTATAAGTTAGATAATGGCACATACATTTTCCATCTTGATTTAGAATATTCATAATTATTCTAGTAGCAAAAGAATAAATCAAATTGATGTATTGTAATGTACATACCTATTCTGTGTTTTTTAGATAATAGACACATTTCTATTCTGCATTTCTGCTTTGTAAATAACAATTTTCTTCCTTTGTATTTTTTTCATAACATAAATGACCATAAATGAGATTACTGGACTAAAGACATAGTGTTTTTATAGATCTTGAAACAATCTGTCAAACTACTTTTCAAAAGACTTGTTCTAGTTTTCACATTGTCTCAAGTATGCTATGTTCTATAACATCTTTATTGGCATGAACATGCTGTCTTTTCTATCTGGGGACGCCCTTTTCCCATTTAAATAAAAAATTTTGGTAAACTCCCACACATTGTTTTGTACCAAGCTCAAATGCTATTCTTTCTTGCAGCCTTTCCAAATCCTCTAGGAAGAGTTAGTCATTATTTCCATTGTGTTTCCATAGTACTTTGTAATAACGCTATTTGGGGCACTTATTCAAATAGCTCTGTGTTTGTTATAGTTTGTGTATTTCTTTTCTTTTTCCTAGATTATTAGCAACTCAAGGGATGAACTGCTGTCCACTTCATCTTTGGAACGTCAGCTTCTAGCACAGGGGCTGGTTATATTAGACATTCAATAAATGCTTGTTAAGCAAATGAGGAATAAATGAATAAATGTCAATGTGATACTCAAGTCAAAATCTGTGGCTGTATGTTGGGTAAAAATGCTTTCTTTCCTTAAGTCTTTTATAGGTCACTTAGTACCTATACTAAGGTATAGGAACATTTATATTTTTATAGGTCTTTTAAATTATATTTTTATATTTTTTACATTTATATATTTTGTAGGTCTACATTTTTAATACCTTTGCTGATGACTTTCAGGCTTAGACAGCACAATTCTGTGATATGCTGTGAATCAGATCTTTGAGTCCTTTAGATAATGACTTTTAGGTATTCTGGAATCAGAAAATGTCTCTTTCTAGTTCATACAGGAAGAACTTTTATTAATTAAGTGTTAGGACTAGTAAATAGGATTATAAATCACCTGTGGAGAACACAGCATGTAGATGGCCCCACTGTAGATGGAATAAATGTTTTAAAATAATTGCTGATAAACTATTTAACAAAATATAATCAATAATTATTCTAACATATATCACTGTGCATTTTGTCACATTTTTACATATATTCTCTCATTTTATCTTTACCAAAACTGGTAAGAAATACAAAGACTGGACACTATGACTCCTTCCTGTACTTTGGGAGGCTGAGGCAGGAGGATTACTTGAGGCCAATAGTTTGAGACCAGCCTGGGCAATATAGTGAGGTCTCATTTCTACTAAAATTAAAAAAAAAAATTAGCTGGGTGTGGTAATGCAGCAACTGTCGTCTCAGCTACTCTGGAAGCTGAAGTGGGAAGATCACTTGAGCCTAAGAGGCCAAGGCTGCAGTGAGCTGTGATCATGGCACTACTCTCCAGTGTGGTCAATAGAGTGAGACCTGGTTTCAAAAAATTAAGAAAAAAAAATCAGAAAAAGCAAATACAGACAAAGCAAGTACCTCATAAATGTAATTTGAAAGACAAGTAATCTAACACACAGAAATGTAGCTAGCAAGTGGAAAAATCAGAACCAGAATTCACATATTTTAAGCCACACTGTAGCCTTCATTCTAGTAAAATCACTAGAGCCAACTGAATTTTGCTAATTTCAAACTGAAAAAATGAGATCTGACGTCGTATAAACTAAACAGGTGTTTTAAAAACAAACAGAAACTTCTCTAGCAATAAAAACTTTTTTTCCAAAATAATGCTTATGAATAATTCAATATAAAAAACAGTATCAGAGGACTCATATTGAAGTGAGTGGCCAGTGAAGGGGGGCTCCTTTCTCTCCTCTTTTATGGCTCTTGGTAGTTCCTAGAGCTTGCACTCAGGAAAGCACTGTATTGGGCCATTTCTTTACTTAGTCATTCAGTCATTAATACATCTTACAGCCTAACTAGGTACAAAGAATTGTGGGAAAGATAAATATAAGACAAAGGTCTTTGAGAATACACACACACACACACACACACACACACGATAGTGTATTATAAATGCCACAGAAGTTATATTGCATAGTAGTAAGCATTCTGAAAGTTCAGAGAAGAATGACGTCTAGTCCCATGCCCTGGATTGAGTTCCACATGTCCACCTAAGGACACACAGATTTTGTTTCTTATTTGGTGACTTGGTACAAACCATTTAATCTGCCTGTTTGGGCATCCTTTCCTGAGAAATAAAAGTGATCAATGTTGCCAATCCAACGCATGTAATATGTGACGATAGGGAGATAATAACTTAGTGGAGAGAATGGGGCAGTGAAATCAGACAGATCTGGTTTTACGGCTTTGGCACTTAGATTTAGCTAGCTAGTCCAACTTCTCTAAGTCACAGCTGTTTCACCCGTAAAATGAGAGTAACAGCAATATATACCTTTTGAAAATTTCCATAAGGTATCAATAAGATAAAATATAACACCTATTAGGGAAACTAGCATAGATTCAATGGTCAATAAATAGCAGAAATCCTTATTAACTATTAAGATGAAGAAGTTACATCTAGGATTTGCATAGACTATTTCGATTCTATGATTCAATAAATTTTATTTTTGACATAACTCATTCACCATGGAAGAAATTAGTGTTCTATATTTAATGAAGACCAAAGGCTTTGGCTTGGTAAATACTATTCTTAGAATTTTCCTCCTTTTCAAACTGTATAGATTCATGTGAAGCCTGGAAAAGACGCTATGTTTTATTTTGCAATGCACTAGATTTTGCTTGCACTCTTTAGAAAATGTTAGGCTTTATTTCAGTCGTCATTTGTGCGTAAACTCTAGTCAGATCAAGCAAAAACAATGAAGTCATTAGTGTGCATTGAGTTTAGTCACTTCTTTAAATGCTACATTAATTGCTTTAGAGATTCTCTACTTCCACTGTGACAAGCAAGACAAATGGAGTTTACCTGCAGGACACACCACCAGTCACCTTCCCAGCAAGCTGGCTACAACCTCACCTGCTCCTTTTCACTTAAGAAGGCATATTGTCATGCAAATGAGTGAGAATGATAACACAGACAAAATCTTGAATCTACATTGCTTGATATTTACAACAAAAAAAATATTCACTCACTTTGGAAGTTAAACCATTATTAGTAATACTGACAACACATTTCACATTCAATGGGGCCATACCAATATGTAACAATTTATGGTACAGAATCACTTCATGGTATGACCCAAGGAAATGCACTTCATTTGTGGAATAATTAAAAGTCCATCCTTTCTGTGAAGAAAACACTTTACACTCTAAAGACCACTATCATGAATAAAAAAAATCCATTATCACAGATTGTAGACAACCTAAAAGAATGTTAACTTAATAATATGTAACTTCCATCTAAATGAAGTGATAAATTGGCCAGAAACTCAGATGCCACAGGGCACATATGTTACATAAATAATCACATAAATAATCTAGCATTTCTCTAAAGCAGCGATTCTCAATTTTGGTATTAGATCTTATTTTCACTGTTAAAAAATAATTGAAAACTCCAAAGACATACATATGGTTTATGTAGATTACATATGTGGATATTTACTCTGTTATAAATTAAAGGTGATAAAAGTTAAATATTTAACTCATTTAAAAATAACAATAAACCCATTAACATAAATTTAAAAAGGAACTACATTTTTAAAAACATACATTTTAAAGAAAATAATACTGTTTTACATTTTTGTAGATCTTTTCAATATCTTTTAAATTAGAAGACTGGGGCTCATATTTGCTTCTGCATTCAATCTACTGCAATATTTCCTGTCATGTAGTCTCTAAAAAATTCCACTGTATCCTTATGAAACAATGAGAATAAAAAGGGTAAATAAAGTTTTTTCTTTTTTTGTTGACATATAATAACTACATATTAATGAGACACAGAGTGATATTTTGATACATGCATACAACATGTAATAATCAAATAAGTGTAATTAGCATATCCACAATTTCACACATTTATCACGTCTTTGTTTTGGGAACATTCAAAGTCCTCCCTTCTAGCTTTTTGAAAATATACATTAGGTTGGGCATGGTCGCTCACACCTGTAATTTCAGCATTTTGGGAGGCCAAGGCAGGTGGATTGCTTGAGCCCAGGAGTTTGAGACCAGCCTGGGCAACATGGCAAAACCCCATCTCTACAAAAAATACAAAAATTTAGCCAGGTGGGGTGGTGCACACCTGTAGTTCCAGTTACTTGGGAGGCTGAAGTGGGAGGACCACCTGAGCTGGGTAGGTTGAGGCTGCAGTGAGCCACTGCATTCCAGCTTGGGTGACAAGAGTGAGAAAAAAAAAGAAAATATACATTATTATTAACCATATTTACCCTACAGTGCTATAGAACACTAGCACTTATTCCCCCTTATTTAACTGTAATTTTGTATATGTTAGCCAACTTCTCCCTATTCTCACTTCCCCCTTTACCTTTCCCAGCCTACAATTCTGCTCTCCATTTCAATGAGCTAAACTTCTCTTAGCTCCCACATATGAGTGAGAACATGCAGTAAAATTTTAGTATTATTTTGAAAATAATTTTGACCTCACTGAAAAGGTCTTAACCACATTCCTTTTCCCTGTCCTCACCCTTGGCCTCCCAAGACTTCTAGACGATATTTTGAGAAACACTGCTCTAATGTTTTTATAACATTTAGAGCATACATTATTTATTATTTTTTGTGTCTAATTTACATACATGTCCTATTTTTGTTTCCCTATTTGAAATTTTCCTGATGGAGATCATCATCACAAACCTTAGGTATCACTTTACAGCATGTGGTAAGCCTGCCTGGAACCACAGTATACCTCAACATGTAATATTGATTAATTGACCCATTGGTAGATTGAAGTCCATAGTGTCTTATGGTCCCTTTAATGACCTTTAAAATACGTGACACAGCAGTATTTGTAGAGTTAGTCAAATTTTGAGCCCATTATGTCAACATTCTACCTAAATAGAAGGATGAGCTAATCATACCTAAATTTATT
Source organism: Hylobates moloch (assembly GCF_009828535.3). Classification (NCBI taxonomy): domain Eukaryota; kingdom Metazoa; phylum Chordata; class Mammalia; order Primates; family Hylobatidae; genus Hylobates; species Hylobates moloch. The sequence continues at coordinate 74,950,684 of NW_026652290.1, read as the reverse complement.
CTAGATGAAACAAAGTTTTTTTTTTTTTTTGCATCAGCTGTGACTTTTAGAATAGAAACTAGAATTCTAGAGAAGTTATTGTTATACATTTTTTTCCTATAAAATTTATCCTAACATATTAGGCAGTATTTTAAGGTCTAATCAATTTATGTATTTGGTTGTAATTTCACAATTACAAAACAATTGAAAGCAAAAATATGAAAATAATTATCAGTTTGAATTGATTAGAAGCTATAGTTTCCTATGTCTATGAGTGGAACAAAAAAAGTAACAAATATTATTTTTATGTGTTCTACTGCCAAATCAGATCCTTTGAAAGGCACTCACTTAGTAACTTGGAAATGAAACATTTATACATTCATCCCTGCTAAATTGCTGCAAAATGTGATCGTTGGGAAAATATATATTAAAGAGTGAAACGTCCTCCTAAATTAAAGGTTTTCTTACATAATAAATAATTTCTTTGACTCTTTGAAAATGGTTCTATTATCTCCTAATCTAGGAAACCCAGAGAAAGACTTAGTGTCTGCCATTACCTTGGTAATCAGGTAACTATTTTGACTATTCTATCAGGAAAAAAAAAAAAAAAAACAAAAACGTATATACTGAAAAGAAGGCTCTTTCCTACTAGAATCTGGGTAAACAAAATAGCTGCTAGACTGGGAAACAAAAAGAGGGGTCACAGATCTGAGTTGACTCTTCCTTTGTCATGAGTCATAGGACACCAGATATACTAGTTGTCTTTTGCTTTCAGAAGAGGTTTACATTACCTAAACTCATGGCTGAATCCCAAATACATGGCCAGAAGACTTAGTGACTTAGTAACAGAGTTATCTTAGACATTTTACCCTCCTTAAACTAATTTTGGTCTTGACACAGTTAACTATTAAAAGAAAAAAAAAAAAGCCCTGAAGCCTGCCTATTGACCTGTGAGCACTAAGAATGAATTGAATTATCACCGTACAAATAAATTTGGGAAGCAAGATAATGGGAGGGAAAAGAGATGATTAATATTTGAACTGTAAACCATATATGTCTGAAATTTAATTATTAACAAATGTGCATTGATGCAATTATGTACCATTACATAGCAGAGTTAAGAAATCTAAATTAACTAAATTGCAAATGCTATAACTAAACTTATAACAAGTTATTTTAAAAATTAAAACTCTCATCAGTTGAAAACGATATCCAACAGAAATCAGGCAGGACTTTCTACCACCTGTTCATATGCATGTACAGTGGGAATCCGAAGCATTGACCAGCACAATGTGGCAGCCAGACTCTAGATTTTTCCATTTGAGTTCTGAGTAACTGTAAATGTATGCTATTTTAAGCTTATGAATGCTAAGATTGTTTAATTCTTAATAAGCTGATAGGTAGCCCTTAATTGCACGATGAAAATCCAAGTCCAGTGGCTTGTGTGCCACTTGCCTATGAAAAGCAAATAAAGGACTTACATTTCTGGTTCAGGTTGTAATCCACCAAGTGAAAACTTGGGGTCTTGAAGCTAAGGATCTTTACTTGAAAATCACTGTTTTATAGCTTATTAAATTTCCATGTCAAAAATATCAAAGAAGTCATTCAACAAACATGTATCGGGTCTACTAAGTGGCAGGTCTATTTAAGACTCTGCAGATGCAGTAGTAGCAAATGTGATAATAAGGCTCTAAGTGAATTCATCTTCTGTTTGAAGAAAGTCAGAAAACCAACAGCCAACCAACAAACCGGTCAATGCCCTCCAAGGAAAGACCATGAGGAGCATACCTTTACTTGAACAAGTGAATTTATTAGTTGTTGTAGCAAGGAAGAACACACACCATAGGGAGCCATGAAGTATCTTAGTAAGATACTAAGTAAGGGCATTAGTAAAGGCTTATTAAAAAGAATTCAGGCTTATTAGGTGATTCTGGGGAGGGTTTAAGGAAACAGGACTTTGTTCTGTATTCGATGCTGCCAGAAAGCAGAAGCAATTCTAGGATTGGACAGCTCAATAAATCTTATCTATAGCAAGAGCAGACTAGAGTGAGAATAAAGTTATGATTGGTAGGAAAGTAGTATTCAACTTAACCAATAAGATGGTTTAACATTTTGTGGGTTATATAGTGACATCAATTTTTATCTGTTTTTAAATGAAATAACGACATAGCATTATTTTCACTCACTTTATTATGGTCTTAGAGTGACTGTGTTTCATGTTGGTACTCTATGAAGTTATTTCTCTCTAATGGGTGAACAATATCGTCTACCTGTGGGCTCCGGGCCAGCTTCTAACAATGCTGAGGCCTCACTTATGGATTAGATCAGTTCCCAGACAACAGGGGCTACTTTTCCCTTTCATTCATGCAAACAGCCAAGCAATAAATTAAAAAAAAAAAACTATCAAAGAGTGATAGAACATAGTAAAAGGGATGGCCCTTTATACTGGGTGTTCAGGGAAAGGCTCTTAGATTTCAACAATCAGAAGGAGCCAGCATATGACTACAGGGGGAAAAACATTTCTGTCCCAGTAAATAACTACTGCTAAGGCCCTAAGATAAGAAAGAGTCTGAGCATCAACAGAAAGACAGTGTGATCTAAGAATGATCTAAGAGCACAGCGAGGAAAGACAAAAGGAAGGAGGGAGAGCGAGGTGGCCAGATGGAAGTTGTGTAGGGTAGGTAGGGTACTGTGACTTTATTCTATATATGACAGGAAATCATTGAAGGTTGTAAGAGCAGAATAATGACATAATTTTATTTATATATTTAAAAGATCATCCTATATGTTCCATGGAGAAGCAGAGATGTGAGTCAGGGGGTTTTGCAGTTTAGGCAAGAGATAATAGTGGCTTGCCACAGGTGTTGGTGGTGGAGAAGGCAGAGCTGACTCTTCTGAAGTCAGTGTTCATAAGACTTACTGATATGTTAATTTGGGAAGTGAAGAGCAGGAAGAAATGAGTGAAAGATGATCTTAATAGTTACTTGGTTCTTAATGTCAGTGATAATCTTATTCATCATGTTATTCCTAATACCTGATTCACAGAGGGCACTAGACATAGAATGAGAGAATACCTTTTGTAGCTAATGTTGGCACTATTAGCAGGCTTCAAAAGTATCTGCATTTATTAAGCTCCAGTTGGGGTTTGGTTCCTAACTTCTTCTATTGATTTGCAGTTAACTCAGTGGTGGTAGCAAGGTACAAAATACCCCAGGACTACACAGAACAACACAATCAAGGTAGAATTGACACAAATAACTCCTAAGTAAATGTTTCCTACATCTAGAGTAAATAATTTACTAAACATGCTTAAAATAAATAAATTTGGCAAAAATTAAAATAAACAGAAAACTTCCTCAACTTGATGAAGAACATTTTTAAAAACTTATGACTAACATCATACGTAATAGTGAGAAACTTGACAGTTCTCCACTAAGATTAGAAACAAGACAAGGATATCCCCCTTTCACCAATTGTTTCAACATCATACTGGAATTACTAGCTAATGCAATAAGACAAGAAAAAAAATAGTAGGAATACAGATTCAGAAAGAAGAAATAAAACTATCTTTGCTTGCAGGTGACACAATTGTGTATGCAGAACATCCGAAAGAATCAGAAAAAACTCCTGGAACTAGTAAATGATTATTGCAAGGTCACAAGATACAAGTTTAATATATAAAAGTTAATCTCTTTCATATATACCAACACTGAACAAGTAATATTCAAAATAAAAATAAAAAACATAATAACATTTACATTAGCACCCCCCCCAAATGAAATACATAGATGTAAATCAAACAAAATATCTAAAAAAAAAGTAGTTTTCTTCTATATAAGGAGAACTACAAAACCTTGAGGAATGAAATCAAATAAGTAAATAATGAATAGAACTAAATAAATGGATATTTCGTGTTCATGAGACGAAAGACTTAATATTGTCAAAATGTCAGTTCTTCCCAACTTGATTTATAGCTTCAATGCAATCCCAATCAAACTCCTGGCAAGTTATTTTGTAGATGTTGACAAACTGATTCTAAAGCTTATATGGAGAGGCAAAAGACCTGGAATGGCTAACAAAATATTGAATGAGACGAACAAAGTTGAAGAACTGACATCATCTAAAGTCAAGCCTTACTATAAAGTTACAGTATTCAAGACACTGTGGTATTAATGAAGGAACAGGCAAATAGATTAGTGGAATAGAAGAACCCAGAAACAGACCTACATAAATATAATCAACTGATCTTTGATATAGAGCAAAGGTAATATACTAAAGCAAAGATAGTCTTTTCAACAAACGGTGCTAGAACAACTAGACATCCATATAAAAAATAATTTAGAGACAGACAATTGACAAACATTAACTCAAAATGGATCAAACCCTTGAGTGTAAAATGAAAAACCATAAAACTCTTAGAGGACAACACAGGAGAAAAACCTAGATGACCTTGGTTATGGCACTGACTTTTTAGATACAAAACCAAAGGATGATCCATGATAGAAATGATTAATAAGCTGTACATCATTAAAATAATAAAAAAAAAAACTTTTGGACTGGGTGCAGTGGCTCATGACTGTAATCCCAGCACTTCGGGAGGCCAAGGTGGGTGGCTCATGAGGTCAGGAAATTGAGACCATCCTGGCCAACATGGTGAAACCCCGTCTCTACTAAAATACAAAAAAAAAAAAAAAAAAAAAACCCAAACAAACAAACAAACAAAAAACCAATTAGCCAGGCATGGTGGTGCATGCCTATAGTCCCAGCTAGTCGGGAGGCTGAGGCAGGGAAATTGATTGAACTTGGGATGCGGAGGTTGCAGTGAGCCCTTCCTGCCTAGCAACAGAGTGAGACTGTCTCAAAAAAGAAAAACAAACAAAACAACAACAATACTTCTGTTCTCTGAAAAACTCTGTTAAGAAAATGAGAAGACAAGCCACAGACTAGCAAAAAATACTTGCAAAAGACCTATCTGATAAAAGACTGTGATCCAAAATATACAAAGAACTCGTAAAACTCAACAATGATAAAACAAAAAAAAAGGGGGCAAAATCTTAATAGACACCTGACCAAAAAGAGATATAGATGGCAATTGAGCACGAAAGATGCTCCACATAATACGCCATCAGGGAAATGAAAATTAAAACAAAAATAAGATATCATTACATGCCTATTAGAATGACCAAAATCTTGAACGCTGACAACACCAAACGCTGGCAAGGATGTCAAGCAACAGGAATGCTCATTCATTGCTAGTAGAAATGCACAATTTCACAGCCATTTTGGAAGAGAGTTTGGCAGTTTCTAACAAAGCTAAACATACTTTTACCGTACAATCCAGCAATCACTCTGCTTGGTATTTACTCCCAAAAGTTGAAAGCTTATGTTCACACAAAAACCTGCACAGAGATGTTTATAGTGGCTTTATTTATAATTGCCAAAACTTGGAACCAACCAAGGTGTACTTCAGTAAGTAAACAGGTAAATAAATGGTGGTACACCCAGATAATGGAATATTATTATTTTAAAAAATGAGTTATTGAACCATAAAAAGACACAGAGGAATCTTAAATGCATATTACTAAGTGAAAGAAGCCAATATAAAAAGGCAATAATATGGTATAATTCCAACCATATGACATTCTAGAAGAAGCAAAACTACAGAGACAGTATAAAGTTCACTGGTTGCTAGGGGTTTTATGGATAGGATGAATAGGCACAGCATAGAGGATTTTTAGGTCTGTGAAAATACTCTGTATGACACTATAATAATAGATCCATGCCATGACATATTTGCCCAGATCCACCGAATGTACAACATTCATGTAAACTCTGGCCTTTGGTTGATTATGATGTGTCCATGCAGGCTCACCAACTGTAACAAATGCACTACTCTAATGGAGGGTGTTGATAACGATGGAGGCTATCCGTGTGTGGGGGCAGGGAGTATAAAGGAAACCTCTACCTTCCTCTTAATTTTGCTGTGAGCCTAAAACTGCCCTAAAAATTGTCTTTTGAGAAATTAAAATACATTTAGAAATCATGGAAAAAATAGAAAAAGATAAGGCAATTGCTCATTATAGCAGATAAAAAATCCAAAGCTTCTGAATTCTGTCCCAAAATACCCTCAATAGGGTGTCCACCTTTACCTCATTAACTTATTTGAATGGTACATTTGTATCTCTTGAAGAACTTTTAGAAGAACTGGCTGTGGTGATGTTTTCTGCCTTCTGTCAACCTTTCAAAGTCACATGCCCATCAGACGGCATTCTCAAATTTCCTGCCCTGTACCCCAAGAGAACTGTCCCCAGGAACAATACAGAAACTGAATAACTAATTATAGTCAATAAACCACTGCTTCAGAATCACACTGGGGATCCTCTGTTTTCCTTCACAAGCGGAGTCTCTCAGGAAGCAGTAATGAAGCATAGTACGGGGGCACTTCTCCTTAATGCCTATGAAGACTCATAACTGGAACCCAAACTTGCTCTTCAATGTGTTGATGACTCTGCAGACAAATCTGGGCTTCTCTGGTGTGCTTTCTTATTGTGGAAACCAACAGGTCAAAATATTAATATGTGCAGGCAGAAATAGGTGTAGAATATAAGCAAGAGGCCTCTTTCTTTCTCTATTGGTATGTTTGAAGCAATACGGCTAATAGACAAATCCAGTATGTTTTAGAGGTTTAGTTTAGGAAATTCCTTATAAGGCATTAAAGGAGTAGTTTTAATTCACAGATAATATGACACTCAGATACAATGCCAGATATCCAAAATAATTTATTGCATTCTACACACATAGATTCTTGAAGATTAGAGTATATTTAAACTACACTGGTAAGAGTTGTTGGGAAAAATACAAGTATCTCAGAGATCACATGGTCACAACCTACCTATAAGGACCTCAAGCCATGTAAAAACATCACAGCTGAGGGAACTACTTCAAGGAAACAAAGACAGAACATGGTCATCCTAAACTCCAGAGGCAAACTTACAGCCATTAAGTAAGCCATTAAATAGACTTCTTTGGCCAGTCATACTCATTCATTCTCATTCAAAATAATTACTTGATGATACAGTCAAACCAGAAAGTATTCTGCTTTTTGTAAGGCAAAAGGTGAGAGTGAATTTCCAGAAGTTAATAAACAGGTTAGCAGTTTTCTTCCACTTTGCTCATAACATCATAGAAAAATCACTGAAGTGTGAGAAACAGGATTCTGTCACACCAATGCCTCACATCCCATGCTGCGAGAGAATGAAATATCGACAATTTAGGTGTAATACTCATAATTTCACCCAACTCAAAGGAATGACTGAAACACTCCTTGATAACGAGAAAACACCTGAGGAAGGGAGAGAAAATAATCAGTCTCTCCAATCTTCTTTGCACCTTTCGATTTCATATAGCTAAGGATACACATTTCTCACAGTGATTGAAGAGGGTGGCAACATCTGTCAAATCTGTAGAGTCAAGACATGAAACTCAATTTTAAATTCTCAGTAGAGGAGAAAAATGAGAGAAAGGTAACTTGTAATTTCTTCCAATTAGACATACAGGAATAACTAATTGAAATGAATGTTTTATAAAAAACCTTCTTTTACTTTCTAAAAACTGAATTTCTACATTTTAATAACATTGTCATGTGTAATTATGGGGTGCTGAAATTTTGTTTCCTCTTTTCTGAGCCCTAAGTTTGCCTTCTGAGAGAAAATCTTTAAAATGTAGTCATATTTTAAAAAGTGGTAAAACCTACTACTGTTCATATCATTTTCAACCATCAGTAGACCTTAAAGATAGGAAAAGGGGCCAGGTGCAGTGGCTCATGCCTCTAATCCTAGCACTTTGGGAGGCGGAGGCGGGTGGATCATGAGGTCAGGAGATCGAGACCATCCTGGCTAACATGGTGAAACCCCACCTCTACTAAAAATACAAAAAATGAGCCCGCCATGGTGGTGGGCACCTGTAGTCCCAGCTACTTGGGAGGCTGAGGCAGGAGAATTGCATGAACCTGGCAGGCGGAGCTTGCAGTGAGCGGAGATCCCGCCACTGCACTCCAGCCTGGGCAACAGAGCGAGACTCCATAAAAAAAAAAAAAAAAAAAAAAAAGATAGGAAAAGAAAGAAAATAGCCTGTATTTCAAGTATGGAAAGCACCATGCTGGATAGTAAAAAAAAAGGATTTAGAGAGCCTGAGTGTATGCCCCTTGGGTCTCATGACTCTGCCAAAATGACAGGGTGATTTCCAGAAATTCATTAATCTTTTCAATGAATATTACTGGGCATCCACAGTGAGCAGTGATCTGCACAGGAAGCTGGGAGTGCGGTGGGGTGAGTATGATGTACAATGATAAATGAGACACAGAAAATGCCTTTGAGGACCTTATGGTCTAGAAGGGGAGAACACATACTTTCTCCTACCTTGTATTAAAATTATTTGTGTGAGAGTCCTGAGAAGTAGGAAAAGGTATTATGAAAGTTCATAGAGGTAAAAAATTAATTCTTACAGGGAGGAATTGCAGAAGTAGAAATAACTGACTTTGCCTGGAAGGATGAAAAATCTCAGGACATGTAAAGAAGGTAGAAGAACATTTTCTTTGAAAGGGATGGGATAAGCAAGGACATTAAAAAGCGAGCATGATGTACCCACAAATCATTAAGTTCACCTGAATCAAGAGGAGGACAGGAATGGAAAGGCAGATTGGGGATTTACATAGTATGGTAGGCTAAATCCATCTACTTTCTAATCTCTGGAATTTTTAAATAAGTTAACTGACATGGCAAAGTCTTTGTAGGTATAATTAAGACTCTTGAGTTGGAGATATTATCCTGGATTGTCTGGTGGGCCCAGTGTAATGACAAGGGTCCTTACAAGTGAAAGAATCAGGCAAAAGAATCAGAGTCAGAGAGAGAGCTATACTAATGGAAGCAGGGATCAGAGTGATGCAAGGAAGGGGCCATAAACTGAGGAATGCAGGTGGCTTCTAGAAAATGGAAAAGACAAGGTAACATATTCTTCCCTAAAGCCTCCAGAAGGAATGCAGCTGCCCTGCCCATCCATGCTAGGCTTCCAACCTCTAGAACTGTAAGCAAATTTATTTGTGCTGCTTTAAGCCACTATATTTTTGGTAATTTGTTACAGCAACAGGACACAGATACAGAGTGGAATGTTTTGAATATACTACATCTTAGTCCCAATAATTATTTATCCATTCTCTCTTGGTGTACCACAACTTTTACTTATTATTTCACAACAACACTTACGTTGTATTTTTTATTTTTAAAAATATATTTGCCTGTCTGCTTCCTTTGAGTTATAAAGAAGGTGAAAGTGCTACTAACAGAATACAGAAAACCCACAAAGAGAAAAAGACTTAAAACCAAGATGCTGAAATCTTTTTCGAATACAGTAGGTTTGAAATGCCAATGGGTCAACACGGTGGGTGGACAGTTGGAGATGGAAGTTCATGCCTCCTGTTCGAAGATAAGAGTGCATATCTCTCGGAAGCAATTACAAAAATTTATTACAGCTCATAAAAGAGAATCATTTGAAGTGTGACTATTGACCATTGGGAAAATTTAAATAGTATGTATTCATGAGAAGGGAATTATTTAATCAGGGTATTTTGACATAGGTTGCCGGAAGAAGTGATTTTACATTAAGTATTATTAGCTAAAAAATTATCATTTTAACTAGCTTGTGATTACCTATAAGCAAGGCGTAAGGCAATCTACTAGAGATGAATTCATGAATGGAGAAAAAGACCTTTTAAAGAAAAGTATATCATCTACAAGTTCTTTGCTTTTTGAAATATCTCTAGCGGGACATTAATCCCTCAACTTCACAAATATTTTCTGAGTATCTACTAGTGCAAGGCAAGGTCCTTTATTCATTTGTATCCTAACATAGCCTTTGGCTTTGAGAAGCTTATTGTCTCCTTCCCATGTAAAGTTGTGTACTTCCTCAAAATACTAGATATTAAGAATTTTCCTAAATTATGATTTTCCCCAAGGGTATATAAGTTTTAAGTCTCAAAAGCATACATGGCCTATCTTACAGCCTGTTCCTAGAGTTCATCTCTGTAGACTAGGACGAGTCTGAGGTCACTCTCTGCCTGGGAACCTGAGGAAGCTGGGCCGCCGAGGTGCAAGGGATACTTCACATAGGGAAAGGAGGTAAGGAAGGCTTAAAGCGAGGGCAATAAAAATAACCTTTACCTGTTTCAAGTCTTGAGTTGGCCCAGACTACCACCACTTCAGGGATTTTTATAAAATGCTGCTGCATTGCTTTTGCTAAAAGAGAGCCAGGTCAGCAGAGTGGGATGACCTTTCCCATGATGTTTAGCCATCACGCAGAAATTTCAGGGACAATAAGATACTGTAGTCTGCACGTTTTTATCCCAAGGTGAAAACCATAGAGGTCAAACGTATGAGTTAAGGGAGGAAAGAATTAAAACCTTTACCTGCTCTAAACTCTGAAAAGATGATGGTGTGTTCATCCCTGAACCTTGTCTCAACACAACTTCAGAGAACTATAAATGATGCCTCCTAACAGAATACTATATGACCCGTGACTTCTGAAGTAGTGCAACGAGAAGTATAACCTTCACCACTTGCAAATCTTAATGCCTATGTATATACACGTATATATTTTTAATTGTAAAATGTGCGTAATGAATTCCCTTCAAGATAGGGAGGATATAATTTCCCATAATATGTACTTGGTTGCTTTTTATATATTTTTAGAAACATCAAACTTTTTTCAAAAACTGTTTTTGGAAATACTCAGTATTTTTTGCTACCCAAAACACATGTGAATTGGAGCATACTTCTTTATGTAACAATTAAAATGTAAAATGAACCAATTTTTGCTGAAAAACCAATCTGAAATGCAGTATTCACTTCCCTGCCTTCTTAATTGAAGGACGATGGACATAATTTAACCTTTTTTAAAAAAAATAATGACATGGGTTTCATTATTATGAATGATAATTATTCTATGTCGCTGCAATACACAGAGACCCTTAAGGATTGCTGTGGTATATGGAGCTTCTTGCCTACACGAAGTAGTGTAGGTGCTTTTTGTTTTTTCATTTGGAGCCAGCTGTTCATAAATTTTTCTCTGCCAGTCCTTTCTCACTGGCATGCTGTATGTGGGTTGTCTTTTTTTTACTACTGTCGTTGTAGTCAGTCTTTCTGCTTCCATCAACTCCTAGCCAAACAAAGCAAGACATTCCCAATGTGCCAAAGCTCAGGAAAATTACCTTGTACTAGCATTTTAGGCCAATGCTTCTCATACTTTAGTGTACTACAATTAATCTGGGGATCTTCTTAAAATTCAGATTCTGCTTTGGTAGCTCTGGAATGGGAACTAAAAAATTTGTGTTTCTATCAGCATCCAGGTGATGCCTTTGCTGCTGGTCTTTGCAACACACCTTGAATAGAAAGATATTAGATATCATGATTTTTTAGAATTGTGTCTAGATTAAAAGAAAATTTGTTTTGAGGGAGTGATTGGCTACTCTCCTATAAATAAGATCTAAAAATTTAGAAGATGAATTTTAAATTTGCTATCTCCAAAATGACTTTCCTTATCTATATATTCAACTCCTGACACCATCACATAAACATATTCCCCTTATCTACACTAACATAGCATTTAATTTCTTCCTCTCTTACGGAATTTATATATTTATAACTTATTATTTAGATATAAGTCAAGTACTGAACATGAAGAGGAACCAAGTCTCACAACGTATCTGTATTTTTTGAAACTATATCTTGCTCAAAAATGGTTTTTGAATAACTGTAGCAACTGAAAGCTATAAGGTTCTTTCCATATAATTTCATATTCTTTGTCGCATCAGTTTTTCAAATAAGTAATCAGGAAGTGAGACAATAGTATATTAAAATACATCAATATAAATTTCAAATCAACTGTTAAGAAAGTAAAACGTGTTTTCAGAGTTCCTGCCTCTTTGTGGTGTACTTATTTCTTCAGTTTCCCTCCTCCCACCACACCTCATACAACACACATACAGATATAAAAGCACATACAATCTAAACATATATCATCTTCATATTCTTTAATTTCCAAAACCTTATTTCAAGAAAGGGCCTGGAATTAACTTATACTAAAATGTTAATGACTAACTGCAGCGTAAAGTATATTTCCTACCTTCACCCCAAGAAGGGCTTAAAGGTTTTAACAGAAATCAAAGCCTACATAGTGCAATGAAGCTGTGGAAGAAGATTTTGGGGTTTTTAATCATAAAACAAAAAGTATATTAAATAGAACTTCTCCTAATACTCTCACATTGGGTGATGTTGGCACTGAACTTCTCCTAACTGAGAATTGCTAATCCACAGCTTTCCTGCACCTGGGCTGTAAAGTTGCTACATGGTGATAAACTGCTTGTGTCCTGATATGATGAACTAATATGCACAGAAAATCCTCACTAAAAGTGCAAGCTATAGAAACAGTCAAGGCTAAAGCAGGGCAAATACAAAAATCAATTTGGCAGCTCATTTGAATCTACACTGTGCTTCTTTCCAATGGCAGACAGAATTTATCATCTACTGGGAAAGAATAAAACAAAGCCCCAATTTCCATCAAACATTTGTGTAATAAAAAGAAATGGAAATTATCTAACTAGAGATAATTCAAATATGTAAATAAAATTATCAATGGACACAGACATCATCATAGCTTTTGAGTTAATATTATGTGATATCCATTTTACTAATTTCATCCAGCACACAAATTTGCTACTTATCTCACACCTCTAATTAAATCAGTGGCCACCTACATGAAATTCAGAATGCACACAATAACAGGTGCTTAGAAGGAAAAAGTGAGGCATAAAATAAGATAGTCAACATAATTTAGAGAGATTTATATAAAGTTACTCTGCATCAACATATTCCTAAACAATAGAGATTAAGAAGAATATGAGTCCAGATGACAGTCCCAGAGTCTAGAGTCATTTTTCTTGATAACAGGATATCAATGTGGTGAAAAGTGCACAAAGGGTGTCTGGATCTGCCTTTCCTGACTCTATAGATTGTTCACTGTGAAAATGGCTAGAAATCAGCTCAGGAATCTGAGCATAAAACTGGTAAGCAAGGCAGGCTGGAGGCACAGCTGAGTTCTGGCTGGGATGCGATGCAGACAGCTACAAAATGAAGTTCCTACATTTGCTTTCTTGGTCATCCAGGGGTTGTTCAATTGTGAAAGTCAGACAACACAGCCTCGATTTCAGATAAGATAAAAGTCATAAAATTGTTATTTTCTTCCCACAACAAAACAAACCCAACAAGTCAGCACATTTTGCTCAAAAGGAAAGTGAGAATAGGTACTAGCTTGGCAGTGCCTTACAAATCTCAGACCATAGTAATCAGTGGCTTTAGCGTCAAAGGGACCTGGGTTTGAAGCCACAGCCCAAGAAAGCATGGCTGAACTATTTAACATTTCTAATTTCAGTGTCCTTATCACAAAATGTGGATGGTAATCTCTAACTCACAGAGAGGTTATAGGATAAATAAAATAACACTTATGGATTGTTTAGCAAAATGACTGCTCAGTAAATAGTATTTATAACTACTTACATCGAAGACAATCATACTGAAGTATAAATTTTATGATCCCTTCCAGTTTGTCTGAAAATTAAGGAGATGAATTGAATGCATACTAAAATTCTTTAATCACCAGGGGTTTAAATATTAAAGTATGTAAAGCACTTAGGCGGTATACAGAAGAGTAAGCTATTATCACAGTGAGACACAGAATGTGTTAAGAAGATAGACTCTAGGGCCAAATTATCGCATTCACATACTTATTCTGCTGCTGCCCAGCTATGAGCTTTGGATGAGTAACTTAAATGCTCTCTGCCTCAGTTTTCTCATATGTAAAATGAGAATAACAACATTTAATTTTTGAATAAGGTAAAAACAAAACGGGTTAATAAACATAAATAAGAGATTGGCACATACCAACTTCTATGTATTTACGTATATATGTTTTAGAGCACACACATACTGTTGTAAACAGACCTTAGACTGATAAGTAATTTCTGCCTCCTATATCTACACCTTTTTGGAATTTTCTCCCTTTAAGCATGGACATGACCTGTGACTGGCTTCTGGCCAATATAAAATGGCAAATGTTAGGCCATGTTATAAAGACTCCATCTTAGGAGAAAGGAGTGACAGACTCTCCTGCTGGCCTTGGAGAAGCAAGCGTCTTGATGCAAACTGCTAATGGAGAGGGTCCTATGGCAGGCAGCCTCTAAGAGTTGAGGGCCTCAGTTCTCCAACCACAAAGAATTAAGTTTTACCAACAACCATGCAAGCTTGGAAGAGGGCCCTGAGCTCTAGAAAGGAATGCAGCCCTGCCAATTCTGTGGTTGTAGTCTAGTGAGGGCCGAGCAGAGGACCTAGTTAACCTGTGCCCCGATTTCAGACCACATGAACTGTGAGATAACAAATGTGTTGTTTAGAGCTTGTAAGTTTGTTGTCATTCATTACACAGCATAGAAAACTAATACACATACCTCCATACAGAATTCAGAGAAAAGAAAGGGAGGAAACGAAAAAGCTTATTTTCTCAGTGCTCTATGTTAGTTTCAGGCTGAGCAGCCTTGACCTGGCCAGTCATTGCTGAGTCTATCATTGTAAAGTACATTTAGGACAGAAAGATCTTACTCTGGCCAAGATTTATTCTCTAGGCCCTATTTTAGCCTCTGGCCTTCATGAATGGCAAGAATATTAGGAAGTCAGTGATAGTTGTTTTTCTAGCTTCAGAATCCAGTTAAGGAACTTTAGCAACAATATGAACTAAAAAACCTTTTTGAGAGTAGGAATGGGGGATCAAAATACTTGTCTTTTAACGTCAAAGTTTACTAGGTTTTGCTGACAAAACTAATCTTATGTATTACTGGCTTTCTGATGAGCTTCCGTCATCCTTCCCTCATTTTTCTGCCCTACTCTGTCCGCCATTCCCGAGAAATAGACTAGGAGTCAAGGGATCTGTGTACCAGTTTAAGCTTGGCTTGTAGTTAGTTGTATGACTAAAGATGATAAAGATGAGTCAGCTCGACTCTCTCTTCTGTTGACCTCGAAGTGTTGGGGTGGGGGAAAATAGATGAACAATAAATGAAAATAAAGTTCTTGAGAAAAGTTACAAGGGCAGAACAAATACATGACAGTAATGTTACAAAACAGTCTTGAAACCTCAGAGGAATCTAGGCAACTCTTAAAAAGTCTCAAGCCCTTTCCAAAGTATGAACCTGCTTATGATTTAGAGTTTGCACCAAGAGATTTATAGGATTTGAGAAATGAGAAGTTTTTCTCTCTTAGACAACTCCTATATAAAAACAGTGGTTTTCGAGATAGTTATGTTCTAAGGCTTGGTGAATGAGAATAGCCTGATTAACTATGCATCAATATGGAATAGGGTCCACATATACCACTTCTGTTATTAGTCCCTTCTGTACCTACAGCAGGTACAGAGATGAGAGATCAGAGGCTTGGGGAAGAGAAATAGCTTGTTAAGATTATAGAGCTAGTTGCTTTCAGCTGTGGGACATAATTATAAATGCAATTTGTACATTTGGTTATTCTTGTTAAGTATCTCTATTCGTAATGCCAAACACAAATTTTTGCTACTTCAAAAGCTGTTTTATTTCTTAAATTTGTGATGTCTCTATAATATTTTGCCAATGTGAGGAAATGAGTGTCTAATCTTGTCAATGTAATATTTATTCTCAATTCCTGCTATGTTCATTCCTCCTAATTTGAAAGTTGATAAAATCTGTTGGCAACCTCCTTGAAGCTGCAAAGCAGTTACTCAAAACAATTTTCAGAATGTTCAGTATAAATGGGCACATGAACCATTCTTGAAAACTGATGTGCCTTTTTGCTTCACGTTTAACTAAAGTCGGTTATAAATTTTAAAATTATTTATTTAACTTTTTCATATCCTTGTTTTAAAATTTCCAAACCATAATACAGTGTTCTTTCAGGATCACATGTGAAATAGATAATATTTCCAACATTCCATGAGGAGGTATGGGGAAGAAATGATGAGCAATTCCATAAGGCACTGATAGACATAAAATAAGAGTACGTACTTTCATGTCATTCCAGATAGAAATATCAAAGATGGAACATTTTGCTTCCCCTTGACTTAACAGATGCCCGCTCTCATTTAGAACTATTTCCTGACAATGAAATCTAGTTGGAGAGATACAAATTAATAATTCAAACACATTGAAATAAGTATTGCATTGAGGTAAAAAAGCCACAAGGTATGAAAAGGCATGGTGTATTTGGTGAAAGGGAGGTATTACTTGAGTAAAAACTTTACATTGGTGGGGTGGCAGAGATACAAGAAGATGGAGATAGAGATAGGCAGGGGTTAAATCATAGTGAAAGTCTTGTAGTTATTTTAGGGAACCCAGGAAGCTTAAATCTATCAATCAGGACAGTGACAGGGTTAGACAGATATTTTAGAGACACTCTTGTGAGTACGGAAAGACTCATTTATAATAAAATATTTGTGGTAGTCCATATGATTTGGTCATTCTGCAATACATTTATCAATATCTCAAAACTCACAAGAACATGTAAGTAAAAGTTAAGATATATATAGAGAGAGTGGAAGAATCTTTAGTATTCTCTGGTGTCAATTTGTATGTGATTTTTAAAAATTGTTTTTGGAAGCATTTTATTTTCTGCTTAGTGGTTGCTGTAGTTTTCTTGAGTCTTTTCCCTACTGCTAATTTAGGCTATTTGGCATATTCAACCTCATGGTTGCAAAACTGGGGTTTTAATATTAAAACTTCCATTGTTCATTTAGATTTTTCCTTCTGAAAATTTGTAGAATTATTCAAGGCAATCTTTTATCTACTCTTTCTACCTTCTGTTGCCTCCCAAATCAACAACCTGAAGATAGGCCGAATTAATACACACTAGTTGTGGTAATAATGTAGTTAAGTTGACACTATGAGTTGTAGTCTAGGCAGAGAATGTTATGTGCAGAGCTTCTATTGTCTTCTTTCTCCCAAACACAGTGGTAGGTTATTCACATTCATTCCTTGCTATATGCATCTAGTTAAAATAACTTAGACTTTTTCAGGAAAGACAAACTGAGGCTAAAAGCTATTGCTCATCTCATTGCTAAAACTCTGGAAATATTTTCTGAATTCCACAGATCCACAGTTTGAGAAGATGATTGTTTAACTGTGGCATCATGAGGGCCCAACAGTTTAGAAAACAGTGGGACAGCCTATTGCCCTGCAGCCAGGTGATAATCCACAGTAACCAAAATAATAACAAATATTCATGTAACCACTGTCTTTCTTTTTCAGCTCATTATTGAATATTTGCACTTTCTTTATTCTTTCTGCTGCAAAGAAAGTAAGAAATTACCAACCAATAGATCATGTTCTTATCAAGTGCCAGGCAAAAATAATTCTTATAACCACACACTAGGAAAAGAGTAGGAAACTGGTAGGAAGGAACCAAAATGTTATACAACAAAATACTGTGCACGACAAAGATATGGTAAACTATACAAAGCAGAAGATTATTTTTAAAGAAGCGATATAGACTTTTCTACAAATGTTAAAAATTGATTCTTATTACTTGAGAGGAAGAGAACTTGCTCCAATTCTAAAATGGCTTTAAATCATTTTCTCTTTTTATTAGTCAACTGCTTTCCTACAGACCAATAATAGCATTACCAACCTGGACAACCATGAGAGTCTCCTTACTCACAGTTGTCCAAAGCCTTTAGGCTTCATACTGTGGAATGTATCATCTACTTTTTACCAGCATTATCTTCCAAAACCTAGAGCAAATAACTTCTCATTACTACTAAAAACAAAACAAAACAAAACAAAAGCACAACCAAAAAACAAAAACATACTCTTCCAGAGCTTCCCATTACCTAGAGAATTAGTCTAACTTCTTTTATAGAGTTTTTAATATTCTCTAAACATCTTCTCAAAATTATTCACTTCCCTGCATTCTAATTACCTTCTGCACCAAATTCTACAGTTTTCAAACACACTGTGCATCTTCACAACCTTTGGTCATGCTGAAGCCTCTGCCTAAGACACATTTCTGTTAATTCTCCATCTGACGATAACTTACTGCCCTTTTAATGTTAACATTTTTGCCACAGTTAGATCTATTAATTTTATTGGAATCAATTTTGCCCTATAGAGAGGTTTCTGAAAGTATAACTTGCCACCGGTGTCTGTGCTATTAAAAACACACATGCAGAGAATGCATGTTGACACACCTTGGTTGTCTACCTCATCAGTAACTAGCATTGCTCTTACATAACATAAATCAATCCTCAGTATTTGTGGACATGGAACTTCCTCAACTTGTTCCCTTTCTCTGTGGTATCTCTTCTCTCCATCCTCAACCCTCATAATCAATGGCCAATTCCTCTTGTTTCAGCAATGTTCCTCTTGCCTACACCATATTCCCACTTCCATTACCCTAGTTCTAATTTTCATTACCTCCTTCTTGAACTACCGCAATTGCTTCCTTAGCTATTGCTCAGCTTCTAGTCTCTGCCTTCTTAGACCATTTTGTAGTCAGCTGGTGAAGTCATTTTCCCAAAGCACAGCTCTAATAATTCCATTCCCTGGCTTAAAAAACATCAATCGCTCTCTAATGCCTGCAGACCAAGTCCAAACCCCTTAACAGGTTTTCTATCATCTGCCCACCATCTGCCTTTGCAAACTTTTGTTATACATTCCCATTATACTAATTCTGCATGTCAGTCATTCCCTGAGGCATTCTGTGGAGTCTCTCCCATTCCCTGACCTGATGTATGAATTCTCTCCTTTGATCTCTTAGGTTACTCTTTTCCTCAACATTGCCTGTTGATAAGCCCACCTTTAAAGAAACAAATGAAATGCCTCTTCCACAATGATTTATGTCAAGTATGTAATTTTGGATTTTTTTGCTCCTAGAGTATATTCATTGTATTGCTAAAAATGTATTACTTCACTTTACTACTATTGCATACAAAACTGTACTTGTGATTCAAAACTCTCTGCAGGGATAAATCAAGTTTTGTTTACTTTTCTTCCTGGGGTTGGGCCTTAAACAGTGCAAACACAAAGCACAACTTCTTGATCATCAGAATGATTTAACAATGAAACAGGCTATCTCGAAGATGAAAAATATTTGAAGAGAGGCTAGATGCTCATCTATGAAGATTACTGAAGGCAATGCATTCACTAGGCAGATGGTGAGATTGCATGACCTTTCAAGTCCCTTACAAGTGTAAGTTTCTGTGCTATCAAGGGAACAGGCTAGGTACAGTGGCTCACACCTGCAACCCTGATACCTTGGGAGGCCAAGGTGGGAGAATCACTTGAGGCCAGGAGTTTGAGACCAGCCTGGATAACAAAGCGAGACCTTGTCTCTACAGAAAATAAAATAATAATTAGCCAGACATAGTAGTGCATGCCTGTAGTACCATCTCCTAAGGAGGTTGAGGCAGGAGGATCATTTGAGGCCAGGCGTTTGAAGTCACAGTGAGCTTTGATCCCACCACTGCACTCCAGCCTGAGTGACAGAGCAAGACCCTATCTCTGACGAAATGTGGTGATGGGGGAGGGGGTGGGGGTTAAAACTGAGTAATTTACTCTAAATGTGAAATAAAAGTGAAAGAATACAGAAAAATAATAGAGTACTGTTTAGCATATTTCTCTCTACATCTAAAAAGGTGGAACTCAAACTAGGTCAGCCTTCGTGAAAGGCAGACATAATCATGAAGAAAACAAAACCACCTTTAAATGCATTTCATATACATTTATTTTATTAGGAAAAAGCATTGTGAAATATTCTCTGCTTTTAATGAAGTGAGCACAATTTTGGAATATAAAAGGAAAATGAAAGTATTCATTATTCCTATTTTAAAGCCTTGGAACCATCTAGTATGTGCAAGGTTTTACAATTTTTATGGCTTTGCTTTATCCCAGCAGCTCCTTTAGAGTTGAAAATGAGGGCCTCTGTTCTTGAGGTTCTAGTAACACCGGCGAGTAGTGGATCCCATTCAGAAAGCACAAGCTGTATTTTCTTTAGAAAGACAAACTTATGCTGACTGACATCAGATCTCTACACTCTTTAAAACCAGAAGTGTATTTTTCATTAAAAAGTATATTTTTGAGAAATTTAAAACATTTGTAATAGAATAAAAAAGGCAAACAAATACTAAATACCATGGAATAAGTTCCAGAATAGAATTACATACTCTTTTGTTTTTCTGAAACTGGATACCTAATTTAGTACAATATTCAAATTCTTTCTCTCCATGATTGTATGTCTTAGGTTTTAGGCATGGATAGGCAAAGTATAATACCTAGGCTGAGCTACAACTACTAGTTCATGTTTATTCTGTGGCTGATTGAAAACTTTCTTAGGAGCCATCCAAGAAGGAAAATGGATACCTAGGTCTCAAACTTTGGAAAGATGCAATGCTCTTTCACTGTGATATTATAATACATTATTCAAGTCAGGACAACTTTCCAAGTGGCACTGTTAACAATCACAGTGGACAAAAGGTGTAAAATGTCAGTCTCTCAGGCAACCTAGTATATATGGATTCCCTAAAACATCTCAGTATGGTAAGTGTTATTCTTTTGTATTATTATTGTATTATACTTTAAGTTCTGGGATACATGTGCAGAACATATAGGTTTGTTACATAGGTATACACGTGCCATGGTGGTTTGCTGTGCCCCTTAACCGTCATCTACATTAGGTATTTCTCCTAATGCCATACCTCCCCTAATGCCCCACCCCTCAACAGGCCCTGGTGTGTGATGTTCCCCTCCCTGTGTCCATGTCTTCTCATTGTTCAACTCCCACTTATGAGTGAGAACATGCAGTGTTTGGTTTCGGTTCCTATGTTAGTTTGCTGAGAATGATGGTTTCCAGCTTCATCCATGTCCCTGCAAAGAACATGAACTCACCCTTTTTTATGGCTGCATAGTATTCCATAGTGTATACATGCCACATTTTCTTTATCCAGTCTATCACTGATGGACATTTGGCTGGGTTCCAAGTCTTTGCTATTGTGAATAGTGCTACAATAAACATACATGTGCATGTGTCTTTATAGTAGAATGATTTATAATCCTTTGGGTAAATGCCCAGTAATGGGATTGCTGGGTCAAATGGTATTTCTGGTTCTAGATCCTTGAGGAATCGTCACACTGTCTTCCACAATGGTTGAACTAATTTACACTCCCACCAACAGTGTAAAAGTGTTCCTATTTCTCCACATCCTCTCCAGCATCTGTTGTTTCCTGACTTTTTAATGGTAAGTGTTATTCTGACTCCCAATGCTGTCAACCTAATGTGAAAGTTCACCATTCTAAGTAACCAATCCTGGCTTTGTTATGAAATTTGGATGCTGAATCCAAGAGATTAACAATATGATGACAAAATTTACTTATTCTCTTTAAATTTGTATAACCATCGACAAGAGAGACAAGATTATTTGTATATCAAGATCTTTTCCTTATTAATTATGTCTCCCCAAGTATCTAGACATTCCCAAAATAGGAGGTTCAATGTTTTAAATAGCACTGATACAGGTTTTCCAAATGACTTGGGAGTATGATGACATCTCCTAAGCAAGAGTGATTGGACCCACGATGAATTTAGTTTCTAATGAACAGAACACTAGAGAACTGGGTTTGGATCTAACTTTTGGTTCTTTTCTATATCCTCTTGGAGGTAATTAGCTTCCTTTACTGTTTAGATGTGGAAAGGGCCTTGTTTGCTAAGTTTGGGGAAATAGAGAAAGCTTGGCAGTCAGGAACTAAGCAGGATTCCAATGGACTGAAAACTCCTGTAGAGAAGATGGCATCTCTTTTTTTTTTTTTGAGCTGGAGTCTTGCTCTGTCGCCCAGGCTGGAAAGTGGCACGATCTCGGCTCATTGTGAGCTCTGAGGATGGCATCTTATGTTTCTTTTTGATTCCTTCCTCCCTACAAAAGTCCAGAATATGACTCTGAACACTATGTAAGATATGCACAGAGTAATGAAAATTAATTGACAAAATTTTCTGTGGAATCTGAATTGCCTTGCAAGAAATAATACAAGCGCAGATCGAGTTTTTAAAACCCTGCATAGGAAGGAGAAGAAAATGAACATTCTGCTTCAGGATTGGAGTTTTCTTTCTGATCTGCTAATTCTACAAAGTATATAAGATTACTCAACTCTTTTTAAGTGGAAAGTGACAAGCTTACTCTACATTATAGTAGCCATAATGTCACTAGGGGGTGTATGTTTGGTTGTGAGAGGGTGTTATCAATGTTAATTACAAAGTTTTTAAGAGTTGATAAATTTCTTCATAAAACAGTAACATAAAATATCTCTTCAAGGTAATAAATCTTGAGAGTCAAAAAGCTCAGGATGGTCTCAATCAATAACTTTACAACTACCAACTATTTGTTTTTCCAAAATTATTAATTAACAACTAAGAATTTGCTGAAAGCCTCCTTGGAGTGTTTTTACAATCTTTGTATAGAAGTAAATACTATTTATGATAGTATCGATATATTTGGACTAGACTTTATCATGGCTATGAGACCTGCTATAGTTCTTGATGTTCCCTTGTCATGAATGGAACTTAGGTAGCTATTGTCACAATCTCTGCAGTCACTAAGCATAGAAAGCCCTCACTAAATGCACTAAGCATAGAAAGTTCTCACTAAATGCACAAGATTCAAATAAGATGGAATCTTCCAATTCCTTCAGTCAGTCAATTATATGAGGGCTATAGCCATGGTAACATAGAGCCTCAAGTAACTTAAAAAATAACATGTTTGAAATTTACTTGCTGGAAAGGGGCACCCCACCTTGATTTTAATGAATTTCAGAGCAAATACAAGCTGTCCTCAGTGGCTTTCATATGAGTTCCCTGCACAGTCTTCTTCCTTTAGAAATGCAAAAACTATTTCAAGATTTTTATGCCTGCATGGAGAAAATTGCTATTGTGTACAATTAGCATATTTACTAAGGTTTGTCATTACTTTTGGTAATTAAAATCGTACAAAAAGAGAGACATATCCAATTCAAGAAAATTACACAGTAGAGTAATATACAATCATAATGGTCGCCTGACAATTATTAAAAAACACCAAGTTCTCCGTTACAGTAAAAGTATTCACCAGAGTAGTTTCTGAATAAGATCATTGCAGTGCTTTCTGTTTAAATGTTTTTCTGCACAGAAAATTATAATTACATTTGCATAACTACTGTAATCAATCTAGAATTATGGCTGAAATTGTTATTCTTGAAATCACTGTTCTTTCTAAGATAGTAGGAGCTCTGAGGCATAATCTACGTTTCTGAGCCATTATTCTAATTTGTAATAGGATTAAATATATTTTTGCACTCTCTTTACAACAATCAATCACTCTAGAGACATAGTAGACAATACAACTACATCACACAATTTGTTTTCTTCTGTCTTGAAAAAAACAAACCAGGCTTTAATTTACCAAATCCATTTTGTCCAAAAAGCAAAACAAAACGAACTCAAGTAAAAAAAAAAAAAAAAAAAAAAAAAGTCAAATTTATAAAAGGAGAACACCAAATAGCATTTCATGAAACAGACTCATTAGGAAGTCAAGCATTCATCTCTACATTTAGATGCTCTGTACTTACTGAGATTAGTTGGGATGGCTGAGATAATTTCTGTCCCATCTTGGAAGTACTGGCTACCATAAACCAAAGATTTCTTTCGAATGTTCTCCTTTACTCCTGCTGTATTCAGCAGGCTTCCTTGGAGCCTGATGTTATTGTCATATCTTTTTAAAATATCCAAGTCATATCTGATGAAAACGATAAACAGACCTAAAGACACTAATCTGCAACCAGATTCTGGTAGAGCTAGCCTTTTGCAAGGATATCTCTAAGAAAATGTCCTGCTAGCCTCTTCTTCTGACCAATGAGCTGATAATGTAAGACCCTCACAGACACTATCTGTATGCATTCTCTGTCAGGAGTGCAGAGACTGAGACACTGTAGCAGGCCAGAGAATGAGGTGTTCTAAAATCCCATGTCTCTGGTCCTGCTGCAACCTGTTTTTGGTTACACAGCCCAGCTCCTCAAGAGAACAACATCTCCAGGGATCAGGCCGTAACAAAAGAAATTCTCAATAGCACAAACAATATATATTTCCTGAGAAGCACAACATAAAGTCACTACAGAAAGCTACCCTGAAGCATTTCTCTAACATGTGGTTTCAAAATCATTTCCATGTTATCAATGCTAATTATAAAGTTTTTAATAGTTGATAAATTTCTACATGAAACATTAATGACATAAAACATCTCTGCAAGGTAGCAAACCATTGAGAGTCAAAAAGCTCAGGATGGTCTCAATCAATAACTTTACAACTACCAACTATTTGTTTTTCCAAAATTATTAATTAACAACTAAAAATTTGCTGAAAGCCTCCTTGGAGAGTTTTTACAATCTTTGTATAGAAGGAAATAGTACTTATGATAGTATCCAGATAAGTTCAGACTAGGCTTTACCTTGGCTATGAGACCTGCTATAGTTCTTGATGATCCCTTGTCATGAATGTAACTTAGGTAGCTATTGTCACAATCTCTGCAGTCACTACGCACAGAAAGTCCTCATTAAATGCAATGTCTTTTTAACAAAGATGTTAAACCGAACTCAATATTTTCATACTTTTTTACTTTGGAAGACTTGGAGCTGTGCTCGAAATTGTACAAAGAACTGTTTTAATGACCAATTAATTCAGATTGGCAGATACACAGAAATAAACATGTTCAGAGAATAACAGCAAGGACTACATAGATACCCATAGATTATGATTGACTTTTGGTGAGAAACTGAGATAAGCTGAGGACAAACATTAAATCAGCAGTGGAATTATAACCTTACTTATCTGTGTGCTCAAGTGTTTGTTTATAAGCATAGATAATACCTACCTAAGAAAAATGGAGTCCAGCAGGAAGCTAGATTTATATTTACATAATTTTATAAAATAGGTTCTTCCCTCACCATCTAGAGGCTGGTCAAGTTGCCAGCCTCTAGAAAACATTGAGAGCTCTAGGTATAGATACATCCTTATTTGGAAGGTGTATGAAGCCAAAATAAAGACAATTCCAAGATTCCTTTTCTTTAAATAAGGTGAAGACTCTTAAAGATGGAGAAAAATAGTCAAAGAAGTAGGCAAAGAATCATAGAAAATTGGAGGTAGGTGGATGTTAAGCACATTTTATTTTTTATTTTCATTTTATATACACAAAAATTGAGGCTCAAACAAATGAATATTCTTAGTCATGATTACATAGCCAGCAAATGCATTGATGAATATAGAGCTAAATCACTTTGCATTACACAACACTGAATTTGAAGAAATAAGCTCACATTATGGATGCCAGGCAAACATAATAGTCCAGGGTCAATATGGCAGAGAAATAAAAGTTGGCATTTTTCTATCTTAAAAGTATTCTGGATTTTTCCCCCTACCTTCATAAGGTTGGCAACAATAATGGTTAATGGACAACCTAGAATATTTCATATTTAAAGTAGAGTCTTTTCTCATGGAATACAAACCATCCATTTCTTGATCAAAACAGGGGCATGAATTACTAGAAGAATAAGAGCAAAGAAGAAATGGCATAAAATATTTTTCAAGGACAGTCCTGAGATAATACTACTATAACTGCATTTACAACTTATATGTCTTTTTAAATCTGGTATTTGTAGTAGTGTATAGATTAGCATACTTATGGAACAAATGTGTTTCTCCTTGTTTAAGACAAGTAAGTTATAATTCATACAGAATATTAGTCATGGTGTCATCTCTTCACCAATTCTATTATCATGTGTAGGTCACAAGCTATTTCTGGTTTTCATTTTTCTTTAAAAAGGAAAGAGCTTGAATAGATATAGCATTTTGAAAATTTTGTCATGAAAGACTTTTCCACCTCCATTCATCCTACAGATCTGATCATTTTTCACCAAGGAAACAGTCTTTGTCCTGGAGTCTCATATGGCTCTTGCCATAACAGTATATCCAAAGATTCATTCATTTATTTACTCACTGAATAAATGAAACTCTACAAGGCACCAAGGTCTGTACCATGGGTATGTATACTGTTACAAACAAGGAAAAGAAGTAGTCGACCTCTTAGAATTTACACTACAATGAATGGGAAAAGTCCATTTCTTTTATAATGTAGTTTACATTTGAGTATTGTTTTGTATTATTAATAGTTAACCCATGGAATGGAATGGATTGCACTCCTAAAATATTACTTCTGTGGGACCTTCAATGCTTGTAGCTGTGTCCTTCTTTGCTGTGGCATATGCTCTGTTAGTGGAAAGAGTTTGCAAAGCCCTTTTGTGGGGGAGAAACCCTACCTGCTTGGGATCTGATCTGAAAACAAATCCTACATTTGTTCATCACCACGATCTCCTCTCTAAATCCCTTAAATATCCCTCTACTAACAGTCACTCAAGATCATGATTTAATCACTTCATGTCCAATAAAGTATTGATTTCATTTTCATTCGTTTTCTTTTATATGATTATTTAGCCATTTTAGGCATCATATCTTTAAGAAAGAGGAGATTTGTAAATACTACAAAGGGGTTTTTGTTCTGTGTTTTTGAGATATTACTATTTTGAGATATTACTATTAAAGTTTTTTTTTTTTTTTGGATACAGCTATGTAAAATAACCAAGATCTATTTCTCATTCTAGCATGTGGGCTCAGCATTCTGTACAAATGATTTTACTGGCTTCATAAACTCCCAGGTTAAAGAATCTCTTTAGGAAGAATCTTATTTGACCTCTTGAATTGTTGGCCTGGTACCCAAAGTAAAAGAATTGTGTTTTAATAAAGATTACTTTTGTCGTGGTTTATTGTGCTTTAGCACCACACGCTAAGTTGATGTAGTTGCAGGAAAGAAGGTAAGACATGCCATGGTTTGGTTAAAAGCTTCATTACATGTATTTATAAAGAGTCTTACGGATGAAATAATTTACAATATCTATTACGCATTTTGAAATCTATGCTACTGCTTCCATTTCTTACAATCTGCGTAACCCAGGTCTGAAACCACTTGGTGGAAAACGTTTTTAAAGTTTATTTTGGTACCAAGCGGCAATAACAAAAGTTCAATGACTGGCTGAGTAGCAATTTAGACTGATTTCTAAATGTGGGCACAGCATTAATGAAAGGCGTTTCTTATTTTTGAGATAAAGCAAACTTACATGAAAGAGAAATTACACCATTTGGGTACTAGTTTCAGTGAATGCCTAATAATGGGGGAGTTGGAAGAGTGGTGTAATGACGGAACGCTAAAGCTAGGTGAGTTAGGAAGGGTTATTTGGAGATAAGCCTTGAGTAGGACTTCAAAGAAGGGGAAGCAATGTGGATAAGCTAGTAGGAAGGTGATCCAGAAGTTAAATATTAAAACTATATCACTAGAGATAGCAACAACCATGTGTCTAGACTAAAGAGCTTTTTTTTCTTTTTTTTTAGAAATGAGTATGGATGGAGAGAGGGGATTATAGCAGAGCGAATAGTGTTGAAGTCTTGGTGGGGACATTCCGATTTAATAAGTAAGTGTAGTTTCTTTATCAAGAGTAACAATTTGAAAATGCTATTTGAGGATTAGTTACCAATGCAACTAAACTTCATAATGAATGATGATCATGGTTAGCACCCACTAAGTGCTTATTATGTGTTATATATCATTTTAAAAACTTCATGTATGTCCTTGTGTTTAATCCAGGATTTTGTAACCATGATGCAATTGACATTTAGGATTAGGTAATTCTTAGTTGTGGGGGACTGACCTGTGCACTGTATGATGGTTAGCAGCATCTTTGACCTCTATTCACCAGATGCCAGTAATCACACCAAAATATCCCCACACAACCACAAGTTGTGACAATCCCAAGTGTCTCCAGACATTGCCAAATACTCCTTGAGGGCAATATCTCCCTAGTTGAGAACCACTGATTTGTTCTTAACACCATGTTTCAGTTAATTTCATTAATTTTTTTTTATTGCCTCTTTTTGTAGTTGAGAACATGGATGCTAAATAACTTGCCCAATGTCACATGGTTAATAAGCAAATTATAAAGCCTCCCTGTGACCTCCAGCGACTTAATTCTAGGGCCTGGATTCTTAACCACTATTGTCTATTACTTCCCCGTAATCTTTCTAGGCAGGAATCTAGCATAAACAAAATAAGAAATAGCCCAGTGTAATAAGTCTCGTTTGAACTGATATATTAAAAAGATGGCAGACATTTAAATTTTAGGTTATGCTATCACAGCCGGTGTAGTCAAGACTTCTGTCTTTTGTTTTGCAATTTATCAAAAGGCTGACTTTCTCATCTAATCCTATTTCAGTGGTATGTTCTACATAATTTTTAAGAGATTTTGTTATATCTAACCTTAAATCAATATTACAGCAGTTTTATGATTTTTTAGTGCCTCTCTCATCATTTCTTCTAGGCTTTGGCTGGACAAGGGGAATAAAAGCCCTGTGTTTTTCCACAACTATAAGAAATGCAATTATTAGAGCATATCTTGTACTTTCCAAGTATCCCTAGATTGTACAATATGCCTAACTGTCCTAACACAAGGGGATACTTTCTGCACACTTTATGATTAGAGCTATTCTACTTTCCTTTAATGATATGCAGAAAGCAAGGAAAAGAATACTAGGAGGGAAAAAGGTCTCTCCTTCCTTTGATGTGGAAGTTTTGAAAATCATATAGTGAGACCTCCTAAGAGTTCACCACACTCTAGGCACACAGGAGACTGTGGCTGGAGTAGGGAGGAAGAAATGAGAACAACATAGAAATGATTATAAATGGCCACAGCCTATCTTTGGCTAGAAAAATAAACAGGGATTTCTGCCAAAAAAAAAAAGAAAAAGAAAAAGAAAAAGAAAAAAGACCTGGGCTTGGCAGGAGGGAGACTGACCCTCTGTGTGTGGCCTCTGTTTACCGTTCTGTATAATATTATGACAGGTCCTTTTTAACGATAATGTTCCATGCATCAGTAATAATGAACGAAAAAGAAAGCACTTGCAGGGTTTGCCTATTACCTTAAACCACTGAACATCATAGAGAAGGCAGCAGGTGTGACAGACAAAAAGAGATTCACAGATTAATATAGCTGAAAGCACACTGACAGCCAAAAGCATGTTTTTTTTCCATCCCAGAAAGTTCTATCTGTGAAATCTGAGACTCTGCTTTCTCATCTATAAAATGGGATAAAACTATCTTGCAGGATTTTGTGAGGCTTAGATAAAAATCTTCAAGCAGATGGAATTTCCAACAGTATCCATCAAAATACAGGCACTCAATAAACTCACAGTGGCTAAATAGATAAATAGTTTCCAAGCGAAAATGTAATTGTGAAGTGCAGTTTAGTTTTCTTTGCCTTTCTGGGACTTTGTAGAACTTGAAAAAAAGTAAGGATCTTTTTATTTTATTTTATTTTTTATTTTAACAAGACCCATGGACTAAAGGTAAAGAGTAATGCAATTTAAAGGACCAATGCAACTAGGTAGGTAAAACTCAGAAAGTCCAGACACCAGTTACAGGAAACAAGATAAAATGTAGGAGTCTCAGGATAACCCGGAGGGTTTCAACATTACTCACAGAAGGCAAGATGCCATTTTCTACAAACTTAGGGGCCTTTCTTTGCGTTTTAGTCAACTAAACTTGAAATGAGAGAAGGAACTCAAATAGGAGAATTGGCTAACATTTCTTTGCCGGTGATAGGGGAGAAGGGAAAGCAGTGGGGCTACATATTATTCTGTTCTCATCCTGCTATAAAGAACTGTCCGAGACTGGGCAATTTATAAAGGAAAGAGGTTTAATTTACTCACAGTTCCGCAGGGCTAGGGAGGCCTCAGGAAACTTAAAATCATCGTGGAAAGGGAAGCAAACACATCCTTCTTAAAATGGCGGCAGAAGAGAGAAATTAGTGCCCGCAGGGGAAATGCCAGATGCTTATAAAACCATCTGCTCTTGTGAGAACTCACTCACTATCACGAGAACAGTATGGGGAAAGCCACCCCCATGATTCAATTACCTCCACCTGGTCCCACTCTTGACATGTGCTGATTATTACAATTCAAGGTGATAATCTGAGTGCAGACACAGAGCCAAACCATATCAGGCTATATGGAAAAAAATAAATCAAAGAAGTTTGTCTTCAGACACAGAAGCAAAATTTCACTGTTCCAAGACATTCTACAGTGAAGTGAGAAGCCTGGCACTTCCTTCCCCCACTTCCAAAGTTAATAATTGGTAGAACAATAATATCCGTAAGTAACAAAGACAGCCTGGAATGGATGAGTCTGACAAAGCCCATCCATCCTTCCACCTCACCAACTATCTATATTTGTTCTTTTTTTCTCCAGCTTTGGAGACAGAGGATGTGTTCCAGCTTATAGACTCTTAGAAATAATACTGGAAATTGACATCTAATCAGCATTTTATACACTATAATTGTGTAAACTTTTAGGCCTGCTGTACAATAATCCTTCCCTGCTGTGTGGTGAGCACTTTGGGCCCCTCTGGATGATAGATGTAATATGAATGGGAAGCATTATTATTATTTATGCCTTATAATATGTCAACTCTATGTCCTCTGCCACAACAGACACTTATTTCAAATGTGCAGTAACAGCCCCCAAGTGATGTATTGTCAAAATATTTTTGAAATGAAAAAGCAAAATTAACCATAAACTGCCCCCTTGTCTCCATGAAAATGGCACTATCAAGGAAAAGCAATGCTAAATAATAAAAGCTACAACAAAATAAAAGTCTAAAAAAATTAGAAGAGCTCTGTGTTTGAAAGAAGTATGCTTTGGTAAATCACAACAATGACAATTTTGCTTTCCCATTAAAGTGTAATAGTGAAAGAGCAAACCATCACCCCAGGGTATCCTCAAGAACAGCTCAATGAATTCTGGCTTACTTAAAAATAAGATTTCAGTGGAGCTGTTTTTCTTGCAAAAGATTTTAGAAACAAAGAAAACCTTTTTTTTTTCCTTTTTGGATTTACATTACCCAAACCCTGATATTATCAGATATTATCTGATGACTTATCAATTCATACAGACCTTTAAGGTTGGAAAGCACATATTTAAATATATAGTAGACAGCAAGTAACAAATGATAGGAACTAGATTTTAGTGGGTAAAATCCTTCTGCACCATCAAAGACTTTCTAAGAGCTATGGGTTTACTACTCAGGTGATTCAGTTTCCATTTTGGGACAGGTCATATTAATTTTCAGGATCTTTTCCCAGAATGTTATTTAATTGGTGTGATTACATATCTGAATCAGGATGCTATGGTATTTTTAAAAAGGAAGATGTCGATTTAAATATGATAGATGCTTAATTGTATAGTTTGATAAACTTTTAACAGATTGTAACCTGGGGTAGGGAGGCATCCAAGGGACCCTTGTGAACTGAAAAAGTTAATGCACTTCTCTAAACATTTTGAGTCTGGCAGAATCTGGAACTATAAAATAACATTTCTTCATTAACATACAAGTCACAATGCTATTCCCATAAAGCGCCTCTAGCATATAAGGCTGGACTTTTTCCAGACCATTATTTATAGGGCTGGTTTATTTTTCTTTGTTTTGACATTAATGAGCTATGTATTCAGGGAAATAGAAGATTTCAATGCCTGTCAAATTGCCTTTCAAATTACCAAACCTTGCTTTTCTCCTACTCAAAGAGCAAGCAGGGACTTCTTTTAGAATGGGGGACCAATGGAATATTCAGTAAAAAGGGTCATGAAAATAAATGTGAAGGCAGTAATGGATCCATTCCAACCATGACTTCATGACAAAATGCTATGACTTCAGCATTTCATTACTTGCCATGTTGCCATCCTTTGTATTATTATCACACCTCCCCTCTCTCCCACGTTATTACATCTTTTTGGGAAGAGAAGATACAAATACATGTGAAATTTTCTGTAGTTGTATGGTACCTTGTTCTAAAATTTAGACTGCTGATTTGATATGAAACACACAATGTTTTTATAGATCAAGGCTGCCAGTTATTTGTAACCATTCTGTTACAAAAATCTTTCCTGAGCAATCTTGGTATATCATCTTCTACCACATCCTTATCAATTAACTGAAGCTAACTGTTCACTAACATTTCCTTTTCCATTTATGTAGAATGGGCTGAATGTGTTAATGCAATATAACAACAGAAATGGGCACAGAAAAATCCTCTTTCATATCGATCTCAGAATCCTGTCTGTGTCTCATTTGGGATGAAGAGAAAAAATAATCAAGAAAATATGTGTTGGCAGGGTTAAGAATACAAAGGAAATATTACTGGAAAATATTTAATAGGTAAACATCGATGAGGGAATAGGCACAAGGTTAGGTAACAAGCAGATTGAATTTCAAATTTCCTAATTACTCTCCCTGTTTTGCAAATCCTTCCAAAACATTACCTCATCTGTGCTTTCATCATCCCTAGGGTATAGGGTTCGATTACTCATCCTATCCCTTTGCACAATGGAGAAATTTACATGTGTAAAGCCCTAGCCGTCCTTATAGTCATTCTCTCAGTTTAGTACTTACTAGTTTTCTTATTTTGGTTTTGGCGTGTTCTCCGTAAGTTTGAAATCTGTTTGAGGACAGGGATATGTTTATTCTGTACTTTTCTGGTATCCTCCCTTGGAAACTTAGTACTTAAGAGCTAGGTCGGGCTGGGCGCATTGGCTCACGCCTGTAATCCCAGCACTTTGGGAGGCCGAGGCGGGTGGATCACAAGGTCAGGAGTTCAAGACCAGCCTGGCCAAGATGGGGAAACCCCGTCTCTACTAAAAATACAAAAATTAGCCAGGCATAGTGGCGGGGGCCTGTAATCCCAGCCACTCGGGAGCCTGAGGCAGAGAATTGCTTGAACCCAGGAGGCTGAGGTTGCAGTGAGCCGAGATGGTGCCATTGCACTCCAGCCTGGGAGAAGGAGCAAGATTCCATCTCAAAAAAAAAAAAAAAAGAGAAAAAGAAAGGAGGCTGGGAGAGGTGGCTCACGCCTGTAATCCCAGCACTTTGGGAGGCCTAGGCAGGCAGATCACAAGGTCAGGAGATCGAGACCATCCTGGCTAACACGGTGAAACCCCGTCTCTACTAAAAAAATACAAAAAATTAGCTGGGCGTGGTGGTGGGCGCCTATAGTCCCAGCTACTCCAGAGGCTGAGGCAGGAGAATGGCGTGAACCCGGAAGGCGGAGCTTGCAGTGAGCCGAGATTATCATAATAGGTATTTTATACACTTCTTAAGTATATGCAGATGGGACCCCCTTTAGTCAAAAATCAAAGTGGTTGGATAATTATCAGCAGAAGAACAATGGGTAATCCATATTAAAAATGATTATGTATCATCTCTTAAAGAAAGCATTTTAAATACGTGTTTATCCTGTTCTTAAATGGTTTTACTCTTCGTTATATTCGTTCTAATTAAACTGTTCTAGTGCAAAAATGCTACGGCAATTTCTGTAGTTTCATTTTTTATTCTAAAATTCTTAACTGTATACTGAAAGTGATCTTATGAAGCATTCTTGATATGAAAATTCACAAGTTTTCAAACATAATTCTTTATCTTTAAACACAATACCTACCTGAAATTTTGCCAAACAGGCTTATCCTCACAGTATGCTTTAGCAGGTTTATACTCTAAAGAATTAAATATAATTCATATTTTAACTACTGGTAGAAATCCATGTGCAATCATATTGTTTACTTGATAATTCCATATACACCTTTAAAATCAAAATGCTGTGTTTCACTTCGCAGGAGAAGTTCTGACAGATTTTATACTTTTTGCAGATTCAGGATTAGCCAGGTAGAGCTAGCCTGTGTAGGCTTCCCAATTAAAAATCAATAAATTTTAAGCATAAGTAAATAGAAATTCTCTCTTTAAAAAATATTTTGAATTTATATATGTGTGTGTATGTGTGTATAATTACAGTAGTAAAAATTTTATTAAATCTCTACCAAAATCTCTTTCTACTTTTGAGTAACTATAATAATCCTTCTCAATTTTTCTAGAAAAATAAACACGCATTCAAACTGATCTCAGAAAAAAATTTTTCTCATGCGAAGTCAAACAAGTTAGCAATGGTAAAATATATTTCATTAAAATTTTAATCTAGTCATTAGGTAGGGAAGGTTAAATAACTTAAGCCTTTCCTTAACTATTAATAGATAATGATGTCAACTCTTGCCTAGCAGCTTTAACAAGCTTTTGCAAAGTGTTGAATTCCAATAAGCACTTTCAGATGGGGTAAGATGTGTACATGATCATCTACTTAGGTCATAATACTGCACAAATAGCGCTAATGTGAAATATCTGCTGGTATTTTTAGTACAGGTTGTTTTTATAGTTTAAGGATCAAGTCGCTTAGAGAGTGTCCACTTCTCTAAGACATACGGAAAATATCTATGAAACTTTACTATGTGAATGTGTACTACCTGGGCACACTATATATAGCTAGTATAGCAGGATGGAAACTTCTTTTGGTTGGAAAATGTGTAGACACAAATGACAAAATCAAGTGTAAGCAAAGACAGTAAGCATACTGGAAATTATCTTAGACAAAGAGAATTTTCCATTTCTTTTGAATATCTCCTATGGAATATATCATATAGTTATTAAATGCTTCCAGTTTAGAAATAGTGAAGAAGTATTTTTCTAAGAAATAAATTATTAGAGACTCAAATATTAACCCTTATAAGGCATACTTAAAAGAGACAAGGATGTTAGTTAAAGCCAGGAGAATTCTTTAGTGCTGTCTTTCTAGACATTAGAATTTCTCAAATGTATTCAGTAATTAAAAACATTTTGAAAATTTTTTAAAAATGTAATATGCAATTATTTTAACACATATTTTGCTAAATCATCTATTCAGGAGTCTTCTAGTTTCTTTATGACCCTATACAAAAGATAATTCAAAACCATGGCTACAACATATATGTCAATGGCAATTTTTATTTATTTATTTATTTATTTAGAGACGGAGTCTCGTTCTGTAACCAGGCTGGACTGCAATGGCACAATCTCGGCTCACTGCAACCTCCACTTCCCGGGTTCAAGAGATTCTCCTGTCTCAGACTCCTGAATAGCTGGGACTACAGGTGTGTGCCACCACGCCTGGCTAATTTTTGTATTTTTAGTAGAGACGAGGTTTCACCATGTTAGCCAGGATGATCTCAATATCCTGACCTCATGATCTGCCTGCCTCAGCCTCCCAAAGTGCTGGGATTACAGGCACGAGCCACTGCTCCTGGCTACAGGCAATTTTTTAAAACCTGATAAATATTTATTCCTTATTGTTCCAGTCCTGAATATTAACTTTCAGAATTTAAAAAAGGTGATACCTTAGTACTTTCTGTTTTAAAAATTTTATTAGCTCTTGTACTTAATGATTAGATACATAGAATGACAGATCTCCTAATACAATTAACTCTGTAAATCAAGAATATTTTCTTCCCCAAAATAATATAAAAACATATAAATAATTTACAAAAGCAGGGGATTACATTTAGCACCAATTCAAAGTTCTTGTGAAAAGAAAGAATGTGTGCAAAATTTCAAAACTCGGATACAACTCTGAAATTTTATAGAATCATTGTCAAACAACTGCAGATGCAAGAATAGTATGTTTGATTTATTTCTTCATACTTTGGAATAGAGTCAAGTTTGTATAAAGAAATCAAATTCTCAATTTTTACAAACAGAGATGTTTTGTATTTAGTTATACTCCATAATTTCCTTTCACTCTTTCTCTGAAATCTGTGATGAGTAGTCACTGAAATATCGACACAAAAATGTTAGACTTTCATTCGGTGGCCTGTAAATTTACTGGTTGCCAGAATATCTTATATAGTAGGTAAAAATAAAGCTTCTAGGAAGACTGAATTCTATTCTTAGTTAATGCTGAGGTTCAGTCTCTACATATATTCTCAATTGTTGCTGAAATTAAATAGTACTACATCATTCTGTCGTCTGCCAAGAGAGTATGTGTCCTTCCTTCCTCACTGATACCCAGGGAAGAAACAAGAATGCACTGAAGATAGTGATTTGCAGCAGGTGCTGAGGCTCCCTTGATATATGTACATATACATGTTTGAGTCCATAATATACTGGAACCCATAAGAAAGGCATAAATTACTCCCAAGTGTTTCTCTCATTCTTCCTGGAAAGAAAGCCCTACTACTTTACCTTGGTTAGTAAATCTAGGTGCTGCTCTTGCCTAAATGAAATTTTGATTAAGAATATATCTGAAACTCCTTTAACCTCCATCACTTCTCTTTTTCAATGCCATTTGCAAATATGTGCTGTAAGATATAAACGCTGATAAGATTACTGTTCCCCTGGTACTGTCCAACTAAAAAGGAACCCAAGAACATTTAAGAGCCTGGTGTCATTTTTTTTTTTCTGTGAAAATATATCCCAATCTTTTTTCCTGTAAATGCTTTCAACCTGGTGACCTATGACAGCTTTGCAGTGAAAATATTGAACTGGTTTTTACTTACTTTGAATAAAAGGTTAATACAA
Organism: Hylobates moloch; assembly: GCF_009828535.3. NCBI lineage: Eukaryota > Metazoa > Chordata > Mammalia > Primates > Hylobatidae > Hylobates > Hylobates moloch. The sequence continues at coordinate 74,914,051 of NW_026652290.1, read as the reverse complement.
GGCTTCATGGATGTTTAATCAGCACCACATTCAAAAATGAGGGAAGCAAAGGCAAAGCTAATGAATTGACCTTTTAAAGAACAATTCAATGGGATAATTGCCATAGCACAATTCACTTCAGAGTCGAATATGTGTACATGGCGGGTCTTCCTTGGATCCAATCCAAGGACATTTAAATATGTAAGTGCCAAAATCATGGTGGGTTGGATGAGGTGGACAACTACATCACATACAACCTGGTGGACCTCAAATACATTTTTTATAAAGGTAAAGCTGCACTTTCACACACAATTTTAGCCTAATCAACCAGTTCGTATATGCCACCGAGAAAAATTAAAACATTATTAACATTATCTCACATCTATGCTAAACACTTTGTATTTGTTATTTTGTATAATCTTCATAGCACCCCAGGCATTAGGTGTTATTATTCCTATTTTACAGATGAAGTTGGATGTCTGTCTAGATATATTGCCAGTTCTTCCTGAAATCAAGTAGTTATTCATCCTTCTGTTTTCTTCCAAGGAATTGTGTGTCCTACCTTTCCCACTGATACCCAGGGAAGAAACAAGGATACATTGAGGACAGTGATTTGTAGCAGGTGCTGAGGCTGGCTTAATATATGTACATATGCATGTAAGAGGGGTTTAAATATGTGCCTGATAGTCTGAGGTGGATGAGATTAGGAACTGAGACTGAACTTAATCTAACAAGACCTTAGACCGTGACTATTCACCTACTCTTAACAAAAAGGACAGGTTTTTGCCCTGAGTGTTTTTCTAAAACATCTTACATGTAGAAGTACCCCCAAGGTTAAACTCAAGATAATAAAAAGATTTCCCCTTGGTCTTATGTCCTACTTTTCCTACCTTTATATGTATGAGAAACATTACAATATATTTGCTATCTTATAGGAGAAAGCTAACAGTTTCCTTTAAAGGGGGGAAGATTGGGCTTTTTTCTTTAAATCAATTATGGCTGTGGCTAAAGAATTAAAGTTTGAGTGCAGAGAATCAGGTTTTAGTCCCATTTCTGCAACTAGCTTTGTCACCAGAGTAATTCTTTTTTTTTTTTTTTTTTTTTTTGAGACAAAGTGTCGCTCTTTTGCCCAGGCTGGAGTGCAATGGTCCGATCTCGGCTCACTGCAACCTCTGCCTCCAGGATTCAAGCGATGCTCCTGCCTCAGCCTCCTGAGTAGCTGATATTACGGGTGCACACCACCACACTTGACTACTTCTTGAATTTTTTTTAGTAGAGATGGGGTTTCATCATGTTGGCCAGGCTGGTCTCGAACTCCTGACCTGGTGATCCGCCCACCTTGGCCTCCCAGAATGCTGGGATTACAGGCGTGAGCTACTGTGCCCAGATATCAGAGTAATTCTTCGGTTACTCCCCTATAAAGTGAAGGTTCTGGGCTAGCTGATGAATGAGATTCACAGTAGTTTTCAGATGGTGTGATTTCAGTACTATTCACTCAGCCTATATATCTACAAACACTGCACTAGATACTGTGAAGAGATACACAATAGCTGACAAGACACAGGTTAAGTCCTGAATAGGTTTATAATTAGGCAAATTGGGGGTTGACAGTGAGTGAGGTAGAGAGTGGAGGTGGAGCAACAACAAACGTTCTTTTACGAAAGATAATCTTTACTAACCCACTACACCTTTTAACTGCATATTCCTACAATACATATATACAACTCTATCCAACCATGGCTTTACAATCAGTCCCAGGAGATGATTTGTAAACAAGATTTGGGAAACAGTAGCAAATATGAGTAGGTAGACAAATGAAATTTTAAAGTAAGAAGACTGGCTTGTACGGCGACAAGGAGTTAGAGATGAGAAGTCAGAGATGTTGAAATGAATGGAACTTATATTTAGATAGGCACATAAATGACATGTGCAATGTCATATGAAACAAAGCTGCCATAGGTCACGGAGCCACAATCTTCAGGAAAGCAGCTAAAGAAATTGAGGTGGCGGTGGGAAGAGTAAATGAGGACCAGAGTGTATGTAAGAAAAATATGACAATGTCAAGCAGCAGGAAATTTGAAAATGCTTTGGGGTATCTACATTTTTAAACATGTTTCTGGAAGTGATATTAGTTTCTTAAGCCTCTATAGTGCCAGGAATGTTGCATGCGTCATCTGTCATTATTTTTACAATCATGTTGCAAACTCAGATATACTTTCCTATTTTATGCATGCTTAAGCAGGTTAAGTGGCTTGATAAAGGTCTCTAGCTAGTAAATGAGAAAGCCAAGAAGAGATCACAAGTGTGCCCTGCAGCTAGTACCACGCCAAGTCTTACTCCCCGATTAATTTTGCAAATATGAAAAGTAATGACTTTAGCCTATGTGGCCCAACTTCAGGCCAGTCCCAACTAGGAACATTTTACAATGCCTTCTTAGAAACTGCTACGGGCTCTTCCTCACTGGCTTAGTAGTGGATATTAATCTATTTTCCCACATACAGGCATATGACTTGCAGACATGGCATACTGTGTGCATAAAAAACTTCCTTAGAAAATACATCATCCAAGAAGCAGGAATTGCTGATTATTTTATTATTGCAGCAAACTCATGTTTCTACCATCACAAGTCCGGACTCTGTCTACAAGAGTAGAAAAAATCCACTAGATTTTTAATTCAACATCTATTCAAGTTTTGAGGCACATGCTATCTGAAACACCATAATTTTTGAGTTGGAAACAGAGAATTTTTCTTTAGCAACTTTGGCCCTGAAATGTCCTCCAATCTCAATGTCAGGAGGTTTGCTACAATGGTCTGGAGAGTGTAGTTTTTCATAAAAATATGTTCTATTTTTCAACACCAAATGAATATCTCTTTCCTGCATATTGCTCAAAATAGCCATTTCCTTCACATGGTTATGTTTTATTAGTCATGTCATCAGATCTGGCAATGTGAGATTTATTTAGGGGGAACATTTCATCAATTACAAAACATAAAGCATGTGCTATCTCTCAACGAGTTCAGTTACATCTTAAATAAGTTCTGAGCTGTTGGGAGAATTACAAAGAACACACTTTTTCTGAAAACCATTAAAATTGCATACTCAGAATTTTTAAAAAAGGTTGCCTGAAGTTTTAATATTTTTATCCCAGGGAAGTGGATTTTTTCACTTCCTTTTTAGATTATGGCCCTGAGAATATATCACCCGATAATGAAGCATGAAAAATAAGACAACTTGAGAACAACTCACAGAAATTAGCTGATTTCATGATATTTATGTGCTACTCACTTGCATAGTTTAAGTCTTTTCTTTTTTTTTTTTTGAGACATAGTCTCCTTCTGTCACCCAGGCTGGAGTGTAGTGGCATGATCTTGATTCACTGAAACCTCCGCCTCCCAGGTTCAAGCAATTCTCCTGCTTCAGCCTCCCAAGTAGCTGAGACTACAGGTGTGTGCCACCACACCCAGCTAATTTTTTTTTTTTATTTTTAGTAGATACTAAAAGTATCTACTTTAGTAGATGTTAGTCAGGATAGTCTCGATCTCCTGACCTCATGATCCACCCAACTCGGACTCCCAAAGTGTTGGGATTACAGGCGTGAGCCACTGCACCTGGCCCTGTTTACTTTTTTCATTGACTCTCCCTGCCTTAAGAGTAAAGCTCAAGTTTCTACCCTGTCCTGATTTATTTCCTTCCTTCCTTCCTCCCTCGCTCCCTCCCTTCCTTCCTTCCTCTCTCTTTTCCTTCCTTCCTTCCTCCCTTGCTCCCTCCCTTCCTTCCTCTCTCTTTTCCTTCCTTCTTTCCTTCCTTCCTTCCTTTCCTTCCTTCCTTTTCCTTCCTTCTTTTCTCTTTTCCCTTTCCTTCCTTTGTTTCCTTCCTTCCTTCCTTCCTTCCTTCCTTCCTTCCTTCCTTCCCTCCTTCCTTCCTTCCTTCTTTCCTCCCTCCCTCCCTCCCTTCCTCCCTCCCTCCCTCCCTTCCTTCCTCCCTCCCTCCTTTCCTTCCTCCCTCCCTTCCTCCCTTCTTTCCTTTGCTCCTTCTCTCCTTTTTTGAGACAGTGTCTCACTTTGTCTCCAAGGCTGGAGTGCAGTGGCACTCTCATGACTCACTGGAGACTTGACCTCCCTGGCTCAAGCAATCCTCCCAGCTCAGCTCCTGAGTAGCTGGGACTACAGGTGCATGTCACCATGTCCTCCTAATTTTTATATTTTTTGTAGAGACAGGGTTTCCCAGCTTGGCCTTGAACTCCTGAGCTCAAGTAATCCTCCTGCCTTGGCCTCCCAAAGAGTTGGGAATATAGGTGGGGGCCATGGCAATTGCCTGAGCCCTACCCTGTTTCTGCAGGGCCCTGCATATTGTAGTCTGTCTCCTAAACAGGGGAAACTTCTAACACCTTTGCTCAAACTGTGCTTGCCACCTAGAATATCTTCCCATATGCACAGTTATGGGAAGCCTCCTTATACCTTAAGGGCCTTGCTCCAGTGGTAAATAAGCTCCCATTCCTATTATGTTGTGTTAGTTTTCTCTGGGCTAACATTCTGTCTTCAAGATCTTTGTGTTTAGATCCTTTGTATGTTTCAATGTGTCTTGGGCATAAGTACTGAGAGCACAGGTTAAATGCAAAGGTGAGAGAGGCTGTGGAGAAAAAAATAAAAAAAAAACTTTTGGCATATTTAGAAGTCACTTTGCTTCTCTTACTGAAAATGCTCTTATTTCTGCCCTAGCCATAACTATAAGAAAATATTTACCAGTTGTTAAAGATAGGTTGTTCAAAGTAAAACATTAAAATGTTGCTCTTTAAAATTCTTTTTGTGGATATACTGAGGGAGTTTTATAATCCTATAAATATAGAGAATTGGGTGCACATTTCTTCTTTAAAGACAGGTTTTTACCCACTCTTCCTAGGTATCTAACGAGACATCAAGGCATTTTAAAACAAAAGACCCAGATCCTAAAATAATAATGTCTTTTTTTATACTCAAGATTCCAAACACAATTTGACTGACCTTCAACAGTCTTGTAAATAGGCATATGTAGTCTCACTCCCTATAGAGAGAAAATCAACAGCATAATGTGTGCTACTGAATGTTATATAAGTTGTTAGTATCAGCATTAAAACAAGGGAGTCTTACTCCTTAGATGCTGCTCCACATCATCTGGATAGGCAATATCTCAGCACACCACCTCGGCCTTATCTTCTGCACATTGCCCAGGCTAAGGCCGTGCCTGGCAGGTAGTCAGTATGCAACAAGTGAGCCATCAAATATAACAATATAATGAAAGGCCATTAGGTAGTCTCTAGAAATATCTGTCCTTAATCCTACATTTTTTTTTCTCACTATATGTCTAAACATTGCTAGTTTATCCCAGAAACTTAACTGCTTCTTTTCTGACAGTGGTTATATTAGGTAAGATGGGATTGATAAAATAATCTTGGAATCTTAACATTTAATTAGGTGAACAATAAAACTATATAACCAAGGAAATGTGCTGGGTTCAAGCATAATCAAGATACAAAACTTGTCTTCATGGAGCTTGCAATGCTGTTAGTGAGTTTGATGGTCTGAATATTTGTGTTTTCCCCAAATTCATATGTTGAAACCTAATCCTCAATCTGATGTTAGGAGGTGAAGTCTTTGACCGGTGATTAGGTGTTGAGGATGGAGCCCTCATGAATGGAATTAGTGCCTTTATAAGAGGCTGAACAAACCAGAGTTCTTCCTTTTCACCATGTGAGAGACAACACAGCTAAAAGACAGCTATCTGTGAAGCAGGAAGCAGGCCCTCACCAGATACCGAATCGACTGCCACCTTGATCATGGACTTCTAGCCTCCAGAATTGTGAGAAATAAATGTATATTGTTTAGAAGTCACCCAGTTTATAGCATTTTGTTATAGCAGCCCTATTGGACTAACACAGTGAAGCAGTCACTATGGACTGAATCATGTCCCTGCCCAAATCCACATATCAAAGCCCTAACTCCCAGTGAGTTTGTATTTGAAGATAGCGTCTTTAGGAGGCAATTAAGGTTAGATGAGGTCTTAATCATGGGATCCTAATCCAACAGGACTGGTGGCCTTATAAGAAGAGGAAGAGGATGCACACACACATGCTCTCCCTCCCACATGCAGGAACTAAGGAAAGGCTACGTGAACACACAGCAAGATAGTGGTTTCCTGCAAGTCAGGCAAAGAGGTCTCGGAATGAAACCTACTTTACTGGCATCTTGATCTTGGACTTCTTAGCCTCTGGAACTGTAAGAATAAATTTCTGTTCTTTAAGTGCCCAGTCTGTGGTGGCCCAAGCAGACTAAGTCAGCAGTAGGGCACATTGGGCTCTGAATTCAATATGCATAGGTTTCACCACTTGTTAACTATGTGACTAGAGGGACTTTCTTAGCCTTATCCTTAATAAGCCAAAAGGTCTTCTGAATGAACCTTGTAAGAATATCTATCTACCTCAAAATATTATTGTGACATTTAAATGAGAAAAATAAATTATAAAATGCCAGCTCCATGCCAAAATATAAAATAAAATAAAATACCCAGCTCCATGCCAAAAATGCTCAAAGATGCAAATGCAAGCAGGCATTTAAAATGTCTGGGTAACTGTGTCAAGTGGGTGGCAGAGACAAAAGGACTGCAGAATTTTGGAGGAGAAAGAGGGTCTCTTTGGTTGGAAGAATCAAAGAACATTCAAGATAGCCTTAATATTTATATCAGCTTGACTAAAGGTTAGACAGGTTGCTTCCTGACTATAGGCCCGTGACCTTCTTTTCCTTACAGCCTTTACTTTAGAAAACTTGCAATTATAAATTCTTTCTCTGCCCCTTTTGAAATGTATCTAAACCTCCTTAAAAGCCTCTGGCCAGTTCTATGATCTAGGGAGTATCTCTCTCAAGGACCTGCATGCCATACTTTTCAGATCTAATTATCAAGAAAGATAGTGCCCCCATCTCCCAGTCTCTGTGGATGAATAGGAGTCTATCATAAGTGAACAATTAGAAACTATAAAGCTACTTTATGTCATGCATATGTGAGAAAGTTTACTTTCTCCTCCTGTAAGGACAACAGGCAAACACAGGTGGCCTATGATCCTCCTACATCTGCCCTTAAAAACTGTCCAACACTTTGTTTCTTCAGAGTTGAGTTCAGTTTCTCTCCCCTATTGCAATAGTCTTGATTAAAGTCTTCCTTGCCTATGAAACTTTGTCTAGTACATTTTTCTTTACTTTGACAGGAAACATTCAGAGAGAATATACAACTTGAAATATGTTGTAAAGTATGGCTTAGATATTGGTTTGGCAATGTATAACTTAAAATGAAAAGCTGCATGCATTTTTATGTTAGCAGTAACTAGTTATGGCATGTCTCAATGCTTTACTCAAGAGTTTTCTTGAGATCTTTTTAATATATATTATTTCAACGGTTACTTAGAGAGCACAAAGTAAGTATCTTTTCAGGTTCAAAATCCTGCACTAACATTGTAAGCTCCCTATGGCACTAGAGTTTGTAAATACACTTTCAGGCAGCTGAAGACATAAATAAATCTTTGCAAATGCGGAGAGAGGGGGCCAAAAAAGGGTTCCTGGCTCATAATTTTAAAGCACTACACACAGTGGGACTGTTTTCTAAAGAACTCTTTCGTGTGCAGCATATATACTAACATGTAAAGCACATCTTTTGCACTAATCAAATGCAAAGTTATATAAATTTAATATCCAATGACTTAAGAAAGTGGGATGCCAACACTCATCTTTATGACTAAAGTATAAAATTTTATGAATCAATGTAAAGAAGCCAGCATGCTTGGAAGGCATCTTTTGCTCAAACTCAGATTATGTTATTACACTATTAATCTTGGTGTGTTTTTTTAAAAATGTAACATCCTTTTAATTAAGCATGATTACTTACAAATAGAATCCAAAGAAATATCTCAAATGACTATATATCTAAATTATCTTGCTTGTTACTTATGGGATATTTTTCTTATCCATTTCCAGGTTAATTACAATTTCAGAAATTATCTGTACAAATGAATAAAATTCAATCCTCTTAGCCGATGAGTTACTTTTTCCAGTGTAAAGTACAGTCATTCAGGCATTCACAAAATATGGAATTTAGAAATCTTTTAACATGATGAAGTTGAAAAAAGTAAATAAATATTACTTTGTCAATTCTCCACCGGTCAGAAGCTTGTCTATATACTAACTGTGTATTTAGAAAATATCAATGCAAAAGGAAGAGAAATGCAATTTGTCTCATCCAAATGCATCATATAAAATGACCAAGTGCTGTTAAGTGCTAGAAATGTGTCTCAAAAGACTCTCAATGTCTGAATCATTTTGGGGTTGTTTGGAAGTTAAACCCTTTTAGTGAGAAGTATTGGAAGATAAATCTAGTTCTCAGCCCTTAATTCACCACTCACTGGTGAAGCGTTCTTATTAGAGAGCATGTCTCCTGGTCTCACTAGTTCCTAATGAATGTATCTGGCCTTTCCTAGCAATATATAAATTCTGAGAAACTGGAAGACATGATTGCCCCCAACCCAATTCTGAAAAGAGTGAATATATCATTCTTTGTAACAGATGGAATGTATTAAAAATATATCAATATGTGCTTTTTTAAAAAAGAAAATATCTACCATTCAATTAAAAAAGTATTTTGGACAATAATAAAAATGATAGATATGCTATTTCACTGTTACAAGCCAGCCATTATTGTTAGAAAGAATATGATTTCTAAATATACTGAAAGTCTGGTGACATGTACAAGACAGGAAAAGCACCTTTATTCATTTGTAATAAATATTTTCCTGTTCATTCCCTACATAAACTAGAACAATTAATATTTTCTTCAGCGTTCCTGGAGAATGAGATATTTGACCTGAAACTTTCTCTATTGTGATACTGCTAGCATTAATTAGGTGGCAGTATTCAAGATTGATTGGAGACAAGAAGACTAGTTGGGAAATTGTTTTGTCATAAAGTAGAAAATAGTGCCATGATGGAAGGAATGGAAAGGAAATTCAATTTCAGAAATTTCACAAAGGAAATATGGTTAGGTCATTCTGGTTGAATTTGCAGAATTTAGTAATATACACCGAGATTGCAATTTGAGAGCTAAAAGCTGTTTCAAGTTCCATGTCCTACAGACTAAACTGTGTTCCCAGAAAATTCATAGGCTGAAACCCTAACCCCTAGTGTGACTTATTTGAAGACAGGAACTTTAGGAGATAAAGTTCAATGGAATCATAAAGGTGGGTCCCTAATCCAATAACATTGGTGTCCTTATGAGAATAAAGAGAGACACCAGAACTCTTTCTACCTGTACACACAGGAAAGGCCACTCAGAGAGGGTGGCTGTCTGCAAGCCAGTAAGAGAGCTGTCATCCAAAATTGAATGGATAGACAGTTTAATCTCGGACTTTCCAGGCTCCCAAACTGTAGCATAATAAATTTCTGTTGTTTAAGCTACTCAGTCTACAGTATTTTCTTTTATATACACACACACACACACACACACACACACCCATATTTATATACCAGGTATACACAATGTATATATATTTTGTTATATATACATATATGTACACACACATATATATAATCTTATTAAAATCTTATATATACTATATTTGTCTCTATTAACTAAAATTTAAGTACCATGAGGGCAGGAATTTTAATCTATTGTGTTCACCACTGTTTCTACACTGTTTAAAACAGTGCCTTTCCCAATCCTAAGCAAAAAGAACAAAGCTGAAGGCATCATGCTACCTGATTTCAAAGAATACTACACGGCTACAATAACCAAAGCACCATGGTACTGGTACAAAAACAGACACATGGACCAATAGAACAGAATAGAGAGCCCAGAAATAAGGCTGCACACCTACAACCATCTGATCTTTAACAAAGCTAACAAAAACAAGCAAAGAGGAAAGGACTCCCTATTCAATAAATGGTGCTGAGATAACTGACTAGCCATATGAAGAAGATTGAAACTGGACCCCTTCCTCACACCATATACAAAAATTAACTCAGGACAGATTAACCACTTAAATGTAAAACCCCAAACTCCAAAAACCCTGGAAGACAACCTATGCAATACCATTCTCAACATAGGAACAGGCAAAGATTTCATGACAAAGACACCAAAAGCAATTGCAACAAATGAAAATTTGACAAATAGGATCTAGTTAAACCAAAGAGCTCCTGCACAGCAAAAGAAATTATCAACAGAGTATACAGACAACCTACAGAATGGGAGAAAATTTTTACAAACTATGCATCTGACAAAGGTCTAATGTCCACCATCTATAAGGAATTTAAACACATTTACACACACACACACAAAAACCCAATTAAAAAGTGGGCAAAAGGACATGAACAGACAATTTTCAAAAGCAGAGATACACGCAGCCAACAAGCATATTTTAAAAAGCTCAGCATCATTGATCGTTATGGAAATATAAATCAAAACCACAATGAGATACCATCTCACACCAGCCAGAATGGCTATTATTAAAAAGTGGGGAAAAAAAAAAAAACACCAGGTGCTGGTGAGGTTGCAAACAGAAGAGAATGCTTATACACTGTTGGGGGGAGTGTAAATTAGTTCAACCATTGTGGAAAAAAGTGTGGCAATTCCTCAAAGACCTGAAAACATAACTACCATTTTATCCAGCAATCCCATTACTGAGTATATACCCAAAGGAATATAAATCATTCTATTATAAAGACACAGGCACACATATGTTCATTGCAGCACTATTCTCAATAGCAAAGACATGGAATCAACCTAAGTGCCCATTATTGGTAGACTGGATAAAGAAATTGTGGTATATGTACACCATGGAATACTATGCAGCCATAAAAAAGAATGAGATCATGTCCTCTGCAGGAACATGGATGGAGCTGGAGGCCATTATCCTTATCAAACTAACACAGGAATAGAAAAACAAGTATCACATGTTCTCACTTATAAGTGGGAGCTAAATAATGAGGACAAACGGACACATAGAGGGAAACAGCTGACACCAGGACCTAGTGGAGGGTGGAGGTTGGGAAGAGGTAGAGAATCAGGAAAAATAACTAATGGGCATTAGGCTTAATACCTGGGTGACAAAATAGTCTGTGTAACCAACCCCTATGACACAAGTTTACCTATATAACAAATCTGCACATGTACCCCTGAACTTAAAATGAAAGTTAAGGGAAAGAATAGTACCTTTTTCATAGTAGGTGTTTTACAAATATTTACTTAGTAAAGGAATGAAATAATGCCAATATTTGAATGTGGTTTTGTATATGACTCAAACCCATATAGATCTGTACCCTATTTCTATCATATTTCCATTCCTTTCTAAAAATGTATTTTCTATGTTGACTTACCTGAATACTGTTATTCTAAGGTCCACTTGGATAATTTATATATAGTTTCATAAATGAGTAGATTTTAGCAGAGGTGATTGGCCCGCATTAGAATGTAATTCAAAACTTGAATTTATTATTTTAAATGGAATATAATAGCTTGGTTCTATGTGTCATAAGTAGAGTTAAAGTCATATACCTTTCTTATATTTCATTCTTCCATGTCATCACACAACAATGAGGGGTACATAATGCTAAAATGAGCACATTCATTGACTGTACATCTCAGAAAGAAATAAAAGAATATAATCTGATTATTTGAAGTTACAGAGGCTAGATATGGGGATGTCTAATAAAAAGTTTGAATAATTTCAAAACATATCTTTTTATCTTTGTGAGATTTTCTCTGGTACTTACATTTTTGTATCAGCATTTCTCATGATCTAGGAGTTCCTACTACTTGAATTAAACTATCATGTTTTCTAATTCTTACAAGCTAGATTTTTCCTTCCCTTACAGAATCTCATTTCTCTACCCACTTACTGAAAAGGTAGTATTTTTTGTGTGTGTCTTAAAATGTGTTTAGATAGCAAAACAAAAAAAAACTCTCAAAAACATGCTGTTAACTTCTGCCAGCTGTTTAATTAAGCAGATTTTTTAGGCATGTGAACAATAAAAAGCAAAATTCTGGAGCTATATTGCAATCCAGATAATATTCTTATCCTCAGAGGAAAAAACAATGACCTTCACTTAAGTTCTGCTATATTGTTGGCTATGATTTGAATAAGAAAGCTTAGTATGACAACTGCAAAACATATACTTGGAGAAAAACAGCCTAAAATATAAAACTGAGGACAATGTAGGGGCATGTGTATTAATGCATAACAGACCCACAGACACAGTGGGTATGACAAGCCCTTTTAATCAAGATAGAAATATGCACATATATATCATGAACATTAATGAAAATTGTGGAACTCCTCCATGGTTCCAAATTATGTCCTGTCTCAAAATACATTTATGTATCTTATGATAAAGAGATCTTTGAATAATGGGATCACTGACCATTACAGCTCACCGATGAATACTTCTAAGGAGGAAAGGAGAGACAGCTAACTATAAGACTTAAACTGCACCTTCTGTCAGCTAAACAAATTAGCTGCCCTGAAATCACATGTAGCCACAAGGAATTAACAGCACGACCTTTACCTAGGAGACTGCCTTCAGAGGAAAATGGGTAGACTAGAAATAGCCAGTATGATATGGCTTGGTTGTGTCCCTATCCAAAATCTCATCTTAAATTATAAACCCTGTAATCCTCATAATCCCCATGTGTCAAGGGAGAGACCAGGTGGAGGTAACTGAATCATGAGGGAGGTCTCCCCCATCTTCTTCGCATGATATCGAGTGAGTTCTCACAAGATCTGATGGTTTTATGTGTGTGGTAGTTTCTCCTGCATTCATTCTCCTTCCTGCTGCCTTGTGAAGAAGGTGCCTTGCTTCCCCTTCACCTTTCACCATGATTGTAAGTTTCCTGAGGCCTCTCCAGCCATGCTGAGTTGTGGGTCAATTAAACCTATTTCCTTTATAAATTACCCTGTCTCAAGCAGTGCTCTATAGCACTATGAAAACGGACTACTACAAGGCTTCTAATTGTTATCCCAAATTTGTTCAGCTTTTGACAAATCTGTATACACATTTGTCTTTGATTTTTAGCTGTGTGTTTGACTTTTTAACTTTTTAGCCATTAAATTTTATCATTTACTAGGCTAGAGCAGAAATGATAATACAGGTTTTACCTCATTTCTTAAGGTGTGATTAACTATGAACATGGCCAAAATTCTTGCAATTCCTCTCCTTGAATTTGGGCTGACCATGTGACTTGCTTAATCAGTGTGTCAAAAGCAATGTAACGTGAGTTCTGTACCTGAGCCTCAAGAGGCTTTGCAAAATTCTATTTTCACTCATGGGATTCTGTGACTAAACTGGCCTTCTGGAGGATGGGGCATAAGCTGTTCTAACTAATTCATCTTAGACAGCCAGTCTCTAGCTAGCTAGCATGGCAAGCTGATCACAAACATATGAACTAGTCCAGTTGAGATCAGCTAAACCTAGCCCAGATCAGAAAAACCACCTACCGAAGCCCAGTCTAAATGGCAGAACCACAGAATTATGAGCTAAATAAAAGGCTGCCATTTTAAGCAACTAAGTTTTGGAGGAGCTTGGAACACATCAAAAACTAAATGACACAAAAGGTTAGCTGAGAAACAGTTTTTAAAGACAAAATGTATTTTAATCCAGCTGAAACAGAATATCTTTATTTTGGTTAACTTTAATAGATGAAATAGGTAATGATAACTATACAGGGCTAAAACATTTTACATATGGTTAGGTTTGAGTGTAAAATTTTTATCTCCTTTGTTCTTTTTTTTAAGTCAGTTTCTGGGCTTCTTTTTAGCAAAGCAAACAGTAATTTGGCTCTAATTACAATCAAAATTTATAAAAAAATGTTTTTGAAGTCAAAGTAAAAAGTCAAGAATATTGGAATATGGCTAATAACCAAAATCTTCCTCTCCTTCTAACACTACTTTAATATCTCACTAATATTTCTATTCCTTACTCCCTGGAATAAATTGAAATGGGATAAGAAGATAAAATTATACCTGGTTTTTCATTCTGGGTTTTCTTCATTGATGAATAGAGGGTTATGAAGTCAGAAATATAAGACTATTTTCTCCTGAGATTTCATTAAAGATAAGATATTAGGGAGATTGAAGGCTATTGTGCTGGCTTACCACATCATATACTTCCAACCATCAGAAGCGAATGACAATGCAATACTGCAAAAGAACTCAGCTCTTATCAACCACAGAAGCATTTAGAATTTCTGTGATTGCTCTTTGAGTACAAACGATTATTACTAAACTTTGTCAAACTGGGAAGATTAAAAGATTTTTCAGGGTTGTGTAAGTGCAATACCATAAATACTCAACCAAGTAGAAACAGCTTCAGCAGGTTAAGCTAATGTGGGGAAGACACTAGAAATATCAGAATTCAGAAACAGTGACTCCAATGCATTGTTTTCTTCGTATTTCAGAATCTGCTAAAAGTTGAAAACCAGATTAATTGTGGCCATAGAAAAGCCTTCTCATCTGTCATTTGAATGTGAAAAGAAATTACTTGAAATGTAGTGGGCATTCTTTTCTGCACAATGACTAAAGTACTACCAAACAATCTAAATTCCTCCAACCATAGTAGTAATTCCAATGTTCAGTTACAGTTGGAAAAAAGATAGATGCTCTTGCGTCTCTCCCTCCTAAGACAGCACAGAACTAAAAGCGAGAACAACAGTAGGCTGTAAACTCTTAACAGTGTAGGGAAAAAGTATTCATCAGTCAGCAAAATCAAGAGATTTCCATATCCTAGTGGAAGACTAGAAGTGCATGAAAGAGGGTCGATGAATGAAATAAGCAGAAAAAGGAACAGCTTAGAATATGATATGTAGAGATACCTGAGGATAAAGAAACAGTGAGAGTGAATCTTTATATAATCTGGAAGGAGATTAGCAGAAAATATACATAAAAAATCACATCAGTTGACATCTACTCTATGACATTGTGATGGCTTCTCAGAAGGTCATCAGTGTTTCTCAGTACCTGGCATTCCTGCCCTTATGTAATGTCCTTTGCTTGCATGTGGCTAGACTTACAGCAGCCAGGAGGAAGTGTCACTTCCAAGATTAGGTTATAAAAAGCCTGTGGCTCCTATCTTGGGCTTTTTCTCTCTCTCTCTCTCATCTGTCCTGGAAGAAAAGTAAATTGCCAGCTGTTGTGAGGAACCCCTGCACCCACATGTAAGATCATAAGGCATGTTAATAACCATGTAAGTGAGCTTGAAAGTGGATAGCATCCTACACACACAGCTGAAGCTTCCAGTGAGACTGCAGGACTGATCACCAGCTTAACTCCAACCTCACAAGAGATATTGAGCCACCGGCACCCAGCTAAGCTTTACCGGGATTCCTGACCCATAAAAACTGAAACAACGTGTTTCTTATTCATAGCTGCCTAATTTGGGGATAATTTGTTATATAGGAACACATAGCTAAATAACCACCTAAAATACAGAAAAGAATAGCTCTCTCCGTCCCTCCCTCCCTCCCTCCTTTCCTTCCTTCCTTCCTTCCTTCCTTCCTTCCTTCCTTCCTTCCTTCCTTCCTTCCTTCCTTCCTTCCTTCCTTCCTTCCTTCCTTCCTTCCTTCCTTCCTTTTTCCTTCCTTCCCAGCCTCCCTCCCTCCCTCCTCCCTTTCTTTCTTTTTGCCAAAAAAGCAAAACCAACAAACAAACTAAAATCTAGACAGTCTTTCTTTTAAAAGCAAAGAAAGGCCGTGAGCGGTGGATCATGCCTGTAATCCTAGCACTTTTGGAGGCAGAGGTGGGCGAATCACAAGGTCAGGAGTTGGAGACCAGCCTGGCCAGTGTGGTGAAACCTCGTCTCTACTAAAAATACAAAAATTAGCCAGTGTGGTGGGGGGTGCCTGTAGTCCCAGCCACTCAGGAGCCTGAGGCAGGAGAATTGCTTGAACCTGGGAGGCAGAGGTGGCGGTGAGCTGAGATTGCCTCACTGTACTCCAGCCTGAGCAACAAAGCAAGACTCCATCTCAAAACAAACAAACAAACAAAACAAAGAAACTTCCCAGCACTTTGGGAGGCTGAGGTGGGTGGATCACCTGAGGTCAGGAGTTCAAGACCAGCCTGGTCAACATGGTGAAATCCTGTCTCTACTGAAAATACAAAAATCAGCAGGGCATGGTGGTGCACACCTATGGTCCCAGCTACTCAGGAGGCTGAAGCAGGATAATCGCTTGAACCTGGGAGGCAGAGGTTGAAGTGAGCCGAGATCATGCCACTGCACTGCAGCTTGGACTACAGAGTGAGACTTGGTCTCATAAATAACTAAATAAATAAGCAAAGAAACTGTTCAAGGAGAGGTAAGGCTCTTTCTGTGGATGTTCTCTATTTGGGCATTAGTTTGTCTGCTATATGCCTGCTATTTCCAAAGAAAAGCCTGTAGCTCTTCATACTCTGTTTATTCTCAGCCTGACAAGCAGTCCAGACTGGTGCTAAAGAACAGAAGATACACATCGAGATCTCTTTGGAGGTAGGTTGTTGAGGGAAAGAGATAAAGTTTGATAGAATTAAAAGTGTGACTGGGAATTTAAAATGATCATATAATAAAGGCAAGAGATTCAATACAAGAAAAAATAAGTATGTTGAGTAGCTCATGGAAAAACAAAACTATAGAAAACAAATATGATTCAAATATAACGCAAAATAAAATGTCCCGATTTCTGAGCAACTGATAAGTGCAAGGGAATCCACTTGACCTTGATCCTAGAGGTGGAAAAATTCTCCTTTGAGTAGTCCAGGTAATATGATATTTAACTCATAAAAAAAGAAAGATAATCTTAACATATACCTGAGATTAGTATCGGACAATATTTACACAGTAATGGTAATCTAAATGGTCTCCATTGTTTTCCACTTTAGAGTCCTCATAATTCAAATAAAATATGGAAGATTTAGTTGTGGTTGATTGCCAGACAGAACCTTAAAGTTAACATCCCTGGAAATATAATGAGATCATGAGATGAGGAAATGAAGAGCGAAGCTAGAGGAATGGGGAAGAGCATAAATATCTTTTAGCTTACTAATGTGGATACTTAAAAGATAAAAGATATTCTTGTAAATTAATGGAAAAAGAAATTAGATGCAACTATATTACTTAAAGCAACAAAATTTATATCTAATCTATATATAGTTTTATCTAATAGATATCAAGTATTATATATATAATATTTTATACACGTCCACACATATTTCACAGGAGAGAAAAAAGCAAAAGAAAGGATCAAAGCCTGAGCTAATCCTCAATTTTCATATCGAGGATTGTATAAGTATTGTATAAAAGGAATAAATAAACAAATGGAACATAAGCATATTATTTGGAGATATGGAGCTAATTACCAAAAAGAATTATTAAAAGACATTTACTCTGGGGAATAAGACTCGGGGTGATGAGGGGATAAATGTGGGATTGTTGCTTTTTATATACCATCTTCTAAACTATATTGATTTGTTTTTATGTGCTTGCATTATATTAATGAAAATAATGTAACAATTATCCCCACTTATATATGTACAACAAAGCAAAAAAGTGAATTCTGGGAGTAATCTGCTACTAGTCTCAGGAATAGTTTTAAAAAGGAAGGTATAACTGATATTTGCAATTTCAGTTATCACCCATTTAAATATATTGTATTTTCTTTTTTTTTGTATTTCCTTTTGCTTTTTTCTAATTATACTTTAAGTTTTAGGGTACATGTGCACAACATGCAGGGTTGTTACATATGTATACATGTGCCATGTTGGTGTGCTGCACCCATTAACTCATCATTTACATTAGGTATATCTCCTAATGCTATCCCTCCTCCCTCCCGTACTGATGGGACGTATCTCAAAATAATAAGAGCTATCTATGACAAACCCACAGCCAATATTAATATATTGTATTCTCAAATAAGCCACACAGCGAGAATAAATTCCTTTGACATTTCCTAGGCTTTATCAAGATTTGTCTGTTGTAAGGAATTCATTCCACTACCCAAACTTCATTTAAGTCTTTGTATCCAATTAGTATTATCCCAACATGTCCCTCTAATCTCTTCTTTTGCTTCTCTAGTTCTTTGTACTTCATTCTCATTTTAATTTGCCTATAAAAAATATCATAGTTTTTACATGCTTAAACTCTGCAATGAGTGTCTTTTAAAAGTGTGATACATTTTCCCTATTTTGATCTGGTTTTCAGCCATAGACAATGTCTAAATATCAACCTTATGCAAAGCTTGTCTCGTAGCACTGTCAAGAGTCACTGGTGCAAACTGGTTCTGTAATCATTAGGCTTCCTAGAGATTTTCACCTGTTTCTTCCACTCCCCGTAACTGGCTGAAGACATCAAAAAATCAGACAAACTGTTTGAAAATGTGGATTCCTGACTCTTTGAAATGGGCCAGCTACTTGCAAAATTGTGAAGGAAGTATTAGCAATTTGTCTGTGGCTCACCACAGACAGCAAGGAAAAGGTCAGCTCCTATGAAGACAATAAGAGATTATTTCCTGTACAGAATTTAAAAACAATAATAAAGGTGACTAAAAGTCAGACTGCTTTTTATTATTAGAGTGTGTCAACAATTCTAAACAATACCAGTGGTAAAATATTCCTCTTGAGAGGGGACCATTAACACTGCCCCTCCTCCACCTTGGTACGGCACTATAACCCAAACTGATGAGACTCTAGTAAACCTCTGGAACAGGGTTTTACACATGCTAATCTGTAACCTGGTGGGCAAAATTATACCACTTTGTGCCCGTCTCTTTTCCTTTTAGGGACAACTACTGGTGCCTCCTTCCTAGTCTTATGAGAAGAATGTCAGTAGCAAAAATTGAAATGGGAATTTTGCTTCCTGCATATCATATCCACCCCTTTTTCTTAAATAAGTATGCACATGCTTTTTAAAAAACCAAACAACTGCAATTTCAAAATGTCTTTTTACTGTATATAAAGGAAGTTAATTCTTCTATCATCTTGTTATATATACCATCTTTATTCTCTGCAAATATTGATTAATCTAGGAAAATTCAGGACTGATACGTTTTGCCTGTGTCCCCACCCAAATCTCATCTTGAATTGTAGTTCCCCTAATCCCCGTGTGCCATGGCAGGGACCCAGTGGGAGGTAACTGAATCAGGGAGGTGGTTTCCCCCATGCTATTCTCATGATGGTAAGTTCTCATGAGATAAGGGGCTTCCCCCTTCTCTCAGTCTTCTCCTTTCTGCCACCATGTGAAGAATAATGTGTTTGCTTCCTTTTCCACCATGACTGTAAGTTTACTGAGGCCTCCCCAGCCCTGCAGAACTGTGAGCCAATTAAACCTCTTTCCTTACAAATTATCCAGTCTTGGGCATGTCCTTATAGCAGCATGAGAACGGACTAATACAAGGACTGAGCAACACACAATATTTATCTCAGCATCAGATTATGCATTCTGTGTTCATTATTTATTCAAAAACCACTTACTAAGTGTCCTCTTTGTATCAAACACTGCATTAGGTGCTGAGCATACACACATTAATAAGACAAAGGTCTTGACTTTAAGATGCTTGTCAAAAAGAAAACTTAAGGTTATAATCTCTAATAGGTAGATCATTATTTATCTATCTAGTTAAATGAATCTCTATTCATCTATCTTTTCCAAAGTGCTATGAAAACAGGAAACAGGTTCTGCTTGGGGTTGTTCAGGAAATCATAAAGTGAAATGCAAAGTCTAAAATCTTCCTGTGCTATTAACACTAACAAAGCTTTAGTATTTTTCAAATGTAGAAGTGTATTATTAACTAGATCATAGATACAGTCGCAAAACAAGAAAAGGAGGAAATAGAAACACTGCTGGCAGATGAGTCAGTGTATCAGAAAGTGGGAAGTTGCATTTTGAGTTTAGGCAATGTGAATAGTTTACTAATTGCATACCAAATACAAATTTCAGACTAGATGCTTTATACATGAGGTTTTTTACTTTTCTGAATCAAATTCTCAAACAATGTAGAATGCAAGACCACACTGACAAAGTTACATAAGATAATTGGGCCATTAAATAAAAATGGAAAACTCCAGTCACAAAAATGTCTGAAACTACAGTGAAAATTCTCTCTTTGGACAGCGGAAAGCCCTAAGCTCAGAACAGAACAAGTGAGGCACTTAACTTTCCTGTAGTGTCTTATCTTCTATCTTGTAACAGGTTGCCATGCCTGTCTAGAATCATTACCAACTGCTAGTTAATGCTGTGCATGGAGAAGTCAGACTTGGTAACGTCACCACAGAATTTGAAAGAATATTAATGGGTCCTTTTCATTTCTGAAAAAATAGAGATTAGAACCAGAGAACTTCCCTTCAAGGAGAATTCCTTTGGGAAGAAATTTATATTTCCTTTGGATCCATGAACACAAGTACCTACATCATTTTCTAGCTGTTGACCCACTCTTTCAAAACATACTCAGGAACAGCTGATGCTTGGAGGTGTAGAAAATATAAAAGTCAGTTTCTCTCAAGTGTGTTCCAGGGCCAAATTTTTACTGCTGAATTTTAAATGCTGGCCTATATTTAAGGAAGATCTTATAACAGCTAGCATGGCATGGCATAACACATAGAGACTCCTCACTTGGTTCATTCTCCAATATTTTGGGGAATCTATAGTTGAATATATTTGTTACTTGGTCCTGGGACAATGTGGGCCAAATGGAGAACCATTTCTCTTATTTGAGATTTGGGTCATCATGTGTGAATCTGTAGTGTCTAGAATAAGGCCTAGCATATGGAAGGAAGAATGAAAAAAAGGGAGAAAGAAGAGAAGAAAAAAGGCAATAGCATAGTGGGGATGAGGATATTAAGGAAGAACAAATGAGCACCTGCTATGTGCCAGATGCTATGCCATGAGCTTTATTTGTGCAAGTTTATTTGATACTCTCAAAGAATGTGGCAAGACAAACATGATTTTAAAGTTCTCATTGTTATTGCTTCATACTTTACTCCATGTCACAGTTAAACACTGATGTTCAGAATTATAACAGTCTTGGAGTTTTCTCAATAGCCTAGAGAATGTATTCCATGTAAAGATGAAGATAAAAAAATTTAGCTTCCCCCATATGCCTCTAGGATACTCTATATATCCTGCTGAAGTAGAAAAGTCCTAGAACGGAGCTAAGGGGGCCGAGGCTACCAACTACTCTATTAAATCTACAGACTTGATGGTAATGTCTATTTTAGAAGAAGCTTTCCACAAATGCAACTTAGATTTTAAAGACATCAGCAAAAGAATGTGGGTAATTCCAGAGTGAGGGTTGTGTCTAGCACATTGCCAACACTTAAGACGTGAAACACTTAAGAAGTGTGTTTCCGCAATATGCTTGTTAATAAAAAGAGTCTAAAATATCTTTTCTCCTTTAAATTTGTCTCTGAGATTCAATTGTGTTAGTGATGCTGTTAATAATATACTCTAAATCTGTCATGTACAAAAGCTTTGCTATTGTTGATGTAGGGCACTTCATAATTTATGTACAGATTCACTAGTAATCTAAGGTCTGAGAAATGGTTCTTCAAAAAAATTCTGAATTGCTAGGTATTTTATCCTCAAGAATAGCATAATAATACCTAGCAAAGTGTGCTACATATATTAGTTGCACATAAGATTTTGCAAATTTGTAATTCTAAATAAAAATATTGTGGATTTACAGGCAACATACAGCATGGTTAAAAAAAAATACACACATACATACACTGCCTATTTTGTTTTGTTAATTACCATTTGGAATGCTTACTGGATAAACTATTGTTAACACAAGTGCTATTTGTCTGCTTGAGATTTCACATAAAGAGAATAGTGATAACAAGAATACAGTGAAAGTTGTTTGGTAAATGCTGAATAAAGGCAGATAAATTACCTGAGCCTTCTCTTGAGGTCCCAGCCTAACGGTGTTAATATATTTTTTATTGCTGGAGAACTTTTCAGTGATACCAACAGACAAAATAAAAAACTAACATAGGCTCTAGATGATAAAACTTGTAAGAAATTAACATAGAGATTTAAAACTAATATTGACTTAGTTTTTTGAACAAGCTTAATGTTTACATATATCATGAAGGAGAATAGCAAGTATTGTTAACACACACATACACTTGTATACACAAAATTATATTTTTTGTTTTGAGACAGAGTGTCACTCTGTCACCCAAGCTGAAGTGCAGTGGCATGATCTTGGCTCACTGTCACCTCCGCCTCCCAGATTAAGCAATTCTTCTGCCTCACCCGAGTAGCTGGGACTATAGGCGCCCGCCACCATGCCCGGCTAATTTTTGTACTTTTGCTTCCTCCTTCCCCTCACAGAAAATGATTATTATATGTAAGAGATGAATAAATCAACAGGTGTAATACAAACATAGGTATGTATTAAAATTCAGAAGTTCACAAAGTATTATAGAACAAATAATTTGTAGAGCTGACAAAAACGAAGACAATTAAACTAGGTTATATTCTTGCTACTTAGACATGAACTGATTATTTAATAAAAAGATATTCCTTTGCCTTACAACTGAGACTAGACATTTTAGAGGAAGTGCCAACTTCACCAGTCCTGAGAAAATTCCCACTGAAATCACTGTCATGTATCAACTAGGTACAAAGACTTCATTAAACATCTCCAGTGCTGAAAAAGAATATATCAAAAGATATATCAAGAATCATAAGCCCAATCTAGTCTACCTCACAGCTGGAAGTACTTGAAGTTTTTCATTCTCAAGTTGAAAAATGAGTATATAATGAATTCTTAAGCTCCTTAATCAAAATATGTTATCCAGGATAGATATGGAAATCATATTTGCAAGATTCAGTACCACACCACAAATTAGCTTCTGTGTGTGACAACTGGGAAACAGACACAAGAAACTTCTCGAGTGTTCAGTCAACAATAATTTGAAGTTGGTGAGGAAGTAGGGGAGGTTGCATAAAACAGTGCAAGTTATGGGAATCCTCAGACACCTCTTCGTTGTCCAGGACTGTCCCAGCATTGCAGTGTGTGTAGTGCTCTTGGCCCTCATGATAACTCTCCCTTTGTGTCATTACCTGCCCTCCACTGCCCCTTGCTTCCCATACATACATCCCTTAGGGGAATGGTGCTGCCTCATTCAACAGAGAATTCAGCTTGATACATGCCACACAATTGAAGTGCTGCTGTAGAAACATAAATTCACAGCTATTCTTCAAGGGCAGAGAAAAAGGACATGAACAGACACTTCTCAAAAGAAGACATTTATGCAGCCAGAAAACACATGAAGAAATGCTCATCATCACTGGCCATCAGAGAAATGCAAATCAAAACCACAGTGAGATACCATCTCACACCAGTTAGAATGGCCATCATTAAAAAATCAGGAAACAACAGGTGCTGGAGAGGATGTGGAGAAATAGGAACACTTTTACACTGTTGGTGGGACTGTAAACTAGTTCAACCATTGTGGAAGTCAGTGTGGCGATTCCTCAGGGATCTAGAACTAGAAATACCATTTGACCCAGCCATCCCATTACTGGGTATATACCCAAAGGA